>NC_071257.1:25238680-25326180 GCF_023375685.1 Ictalurus furcatus | reverse complement strand
GGAAGGAATGAAGGAAGGAAAGAAGGAAGAAAGGGAGGAAGGAAGGAAGGAAGAAAGGGAGGAAGGAAGGAAGGAAGGAAGGAAGGAAGAAAGGGAGGAAGGAAAGAAGGACGAAAGGGAGGAAGGAAGGAAGGAAGAAAGGGAGGAAGGAAGGAAGGAAGGAAGGAAGGAAGAAAGGGAGGAAGGAAAGAAGGACGAAAGGGAGGAAGGTAGGAAGGAAGGAAGGGAGGAAGGAAAGAAGGACGAAAGGGAGGAAGGTAGGAAGGGAGGAAAGAAAGAAGGATGAAAGGGAGGATGGTAGGAAGGAAGGAAGGAAGGAAGGAAGGAAGAAAGAATGAAACAAACAAACAAAGAAACCTGTCATTTTAGGACATGGCCACTTTGGGTTTAAATCCAAATACAGATATATTTGAACCAATAAATAAATACAGCTACAGATAATAGAATTTATTTTAGTGTAAAAAAGTATCTCTAATATATAAGATTGGTCCAAAAACGTACCCCTTTCTACTCATGGAGTTATCTCATGTTTGTAATTTCATTTAGTTCCTTTCATTAAAATTTTTGAAAAATGATTAAATCCTAAGTAATACAGTTGAAATTACACACAATTATATTCATGATTAAATATTTAATATGGCATTTAACAAGAGAATCCAGTTTCATGCTCCTTATGCTCGGTGTGTATCTGAAGGCTGTACCTCAATGTCAGCTTGTCCCTCATTTACATTTTATGGTTACTAGTAAGCATTCCCATCAGTCACTCATTCGTCTGCTTACTCAAATCTCAGAGCATAGAGTAGAGACATTTCTGACATGTCGAGATGTCAGAAATGATTTAACATCTTGGCAGTTCTAAATGTGTTTGGCCCTCTAAAACTGGAGTCTGACATCCTTGATCTATCATATAGCATTATAGGACAACCCAAACTGAAGTTTGAGCTGAAAGTGTAGGAAAAGCATAATCCCTAAGCCGTTCACACCGTCCGCTCTTATAAATACACTGCTTATGTCAGTTCAGTTCACAGTCTTTCTGTCAGTCGCTGTCAGCAACTTCTTCCTATCAGTACATAGCGAGCTACCTCCAAATAATCCAAACACATTGCTGTCTTACTGGAAATCTAATTAGGTTAACATGTTTTATTTCTGAGCAAAAAGTGAATAACGCTGCCAGCAACATCCTTGTCACCTCACCGTCACTTCCCTGTCACATCCTTGTCAACTCACCTGCTTTGCATCTCTTTGTAATCAGCTCCATTGCCTGTCGAGGTGATTACATTGAGTGTCAAGGAGTCAAGGTGTTTCAGTGTGTTTATCCAGGTTTGAACTCACATCAGGAGATATCACCCAAAAGCTGATTATTTCCCAGTAATAGCAAATCCCAAACAGTGGCATAATGCAAAAATTCGAAGCAACCCAAAATACTAAAGCCAAACCCTTACCCAGATTTGCGCGAGAGAGTTAGAAAAGGTATGTGTGCATCTGAGAATGCATGTGTGTACTTTAGTGAAAGTGTGTGTTTGCAGTCCCCTTAGGGAGAATCTTATGAACAAGTGGAAAATGACAGGTTCCTCTCCAGTACTCACGAAGCCACATGTCACTGTGCGGTCATCCAGAAGATGCCCTAGCAGAGCGACTTGAGGTAGAGAGAGAGAGAGAGAGAGTTGGAGATGGGAGATGAAATGAGTCTGACCCAGTCTGTTCTTTGATCCCTGTCTGCCTGTAACCACAGATCAGTGCTTAAGAACTACACACACACACACACATAACTGACACACATCTCTCTCAGCTCTCCTTCATCCCTCCTTTGTATTGTTTACCCTCTCCTTTTTCACACATATTTTTTCCTTTTCTGTATACTTCTGTATTCATAAACTACTTTACAGGAGCTTATTTCTGGGCTGGAAAAATGTAAACAAAAGCCTAAGATAAAGACTAGCAAGGTAGTCTTTGATGAGGTGATGTGTTACAGCACAATGTGAAGCAGATTTACTGTCACCACCGGAATGGATTATTTTCCAATAACAGCACATAAGTATTTTATTCCCATATCTCAGCAGTTTTCTAATGCTAAAAAAATCTTCATTTGTGAACGAACAAGTCATCATACTTTAACAGTTTATAGTTACATATAATGCTGTGTAATGTCTATGAAACAGGTTAGTTCTTGTAATCACATCATGTATAGCGGCTATAAATATCTCGGCTTGTCATGTTACAGAGAAACCAGAAAGCACAGAGACTTTACTGTGACAGAAAACTTACTGGCAGTGGAGACTCCTTCTGTAAGGAATTGCTTTCTGTAAATGTTAAATAAACTTTTAAAGAAAGCTTCACCATATTAAAAATGAGTAGTTTCCGTTGGTTAAATAACAACACATCTTTTTAAAATCCATTTACTATTAATCTTTTATTATGCAGATTATATGGAGTCCCTGTGAATGAGTTATTACTGTAGAAATGATAATTAATTAGGATTAGAAAACTTAGAACATGTATTTACATAAACCTGTGATTTGAAATCCAGACAGTCAGAGATGTGCCATTATAGAAAATTAATCAACACTTTCTGACCAACCAGATTCGAGCTTAGTCCAAAAAAGAGAAGCTTTTAAAAAATCATTAAAACTATTCATGTCATGTTATAGGATGCTCTGGAAGTACTGGCAGAGAACTATGAGTTCATTGAGAGTATAGGTCCTTGTCTGGGCTTCCGGAGAGCTGCGTCTGTGCTGAAGAGTCTTCCTGCACCACTACGCAACATTAATGACATTGAGGGACTTCCCTGCCTGGGACCAGAGACCAAGGCTGTTATACAGGTGGGGGATTACAAGTCTTTGTAGTTTTCCCTACATAAGTCATACATCTTCTCATAGGTGAACATGAAACAAATTGGAAAATCATCAAGCAGTTAAATAAACATGTATAATTTGGGTATTTATGGCACCTTAGATCTAGGATTCTCAAACGTTTTCATTCAGAGAAGTCTTTCAGTGATTAAAAAAAATCACTAACACCCATATGATTGCAGCGTAGAATAATCGTATGAAGATAATAATGACTCACATATTGCTGGAATCTTTTATTCCTGCTTTTCACCTATTCAAGTTTTCACCTATACTTGTATATCAATTATTATTACTTTTCATTAATATTATCAACACATTTCCTAATTTGTTTAAAATGGCAGTATTCATTTAACTTTTGTAGCATATTAAGCATTAGATTAGAAGAGAAAACCTACACACTTGAGGGACTGGTAAAATTTGAAACCCATTCAATTCAAGTGACTAATCAACTGTGCTTATTACTTTAAAGGTTTAATAACAAATAATAACTTTGACAACAGTAATTGTTAGTACTGTGATTCTACCATTATCTTGTCATTAAAATAATAATAAAATCACAGACTCTTAGCTGAACATCACAGTCCCCTGGGGGTCTCCGTGCCCCACTTTGAGAACCACTGCTTTGGAGAATGATAATGACTCTGCCTTACCATTATTATTAAGACACATTAATGCTGTGAACAACATACTAATCATGAAATAAAAGAGGCAGAAAATACTTCATTATTACTCATTTCGATATATAGGGTTTATAGATTTATAGACCAGTGTTGTTTTTTGTTGATGTTGTTTTTAAAATAAAATAAAATCAGATTAAGATTAAAAACTAGGTGCTATATAGTTGACTAGGTCAAATAAGTCAACTGTTTCACTACTAATCCACGTACATGGAAATCCCGATATGAAACGTGAGTGCTACAATTGTTTAATTCTATTTTTTCAGTTTATCTTGCCAATATAAACACTATTGGATCAATATGAATATTAATAACCTAACGAACATGTCATGGTATATCTTAAGCACTCTCTCCATTCCTGGCTATCTTTTTGTCTGTATTGATTCTCTCCTACTCTGGCTTAGGGCTTCCAACTGGAGCAAAAAAAAAAAAGATCAATTCACTGATCAGATCTGGGATCAGCAGACTAGCATTTTCTCAGCTCCTGACTCTGCAGAGCTGCTGAACCTCACAAACCCATTAATACTTTGTTTGGGAATTCACACAATTTCTTCAATAGCTAATAGCTGGAAACAGTTTAAACTTGTAGGGCACAAACCCAAATCAATCTGAGACAAGGTCAGAAAATCTATGTATGTTTGTATGTGTGCAGACGTTTACATACTACAGGAAGAGTGGGGTCCAACAGTCTGAGGCCATATTGAAAATCGGGATTTTTTACATTTGAAATTGGAAATAAACAAAAGGTTTTAGAATGTTCAGTATCTTGAATATTTAATAATAGTCCCTTTTTAAATGTAAGCAAATTTGTGATATTGACCATGCTAACTCCTTGGTACAAAAGGTTAGATTTTCCTCACGCCTAATCTCTTCTATTGAAGCACGTGTTCAGACGACACTCCAGATGATTTGATCTAAAATGGATCATAATCGAGTTCACATTGACATTAAAGCAAAAAGGAGACATACCAAATACTAAGAAACTCTGAAATTCATGTAAATGCTAAAAATAATTCTACTTTTCACTCAAATTGTTCTCAATAATATAATTTATAATTAAAATTGGTGTATTATATTAGAAAAGAGTGCAAAATAGAAGCATTTTCAATAGTGCTCTTTGAAATTTGGACCCACTGTGTATATGAAAAGTGTTTTGTATGCGTTCAGATGGAGCAATTCACATTTTGTCACTGGCTCTCCTTTTATAATGCATGAAAAAATATTACAGTGCACATAAAAAAAATTGTAGTCTTATGGGTGGTTAACTATAAGTTTATTTTTTTGTTTTATTTTGTAATTTCCTATTTTCTGTTACAGGATATCTTTGAATGTGGATCATCCTCAAAAGTTGAAGAAGTATTAACAGATGAGAGGTATCGAACTTTGAAGGTTAGTTGCTGAGAAGTAAAGGTAATATTTTCTTTGGAGAGAAAATAACTGACTTATTGATGTTTTGAAGGGGGCATGAGATTGAAGCAGTTGCTCATGCTATAAAGTTCAAAACAGAAATTGAAGTTGAAGATTTTCAACTTTTTATTGCTTAGCTAATAAGAAAGACAAGGATCGATTTTCATGGCACGTTTTGTTTTCTTGCCATGATTCAGTTAATCAGGAAACCTACTGCATGCTACAGTCATCTCTATAAATAATACATTTACTGAAATTGATCTGTATGTCAAATATCTTCAGGTGTGAGTGCATGAAACCTGACACTGAAGTTGTCCAGCCTCAGTGCTGGTGGATGTTAGCTAAGCAGCAACATTCTTATAATGTTGCAGCAATTCCATGCATTGCTTTGGACTGTGTGAATAGTTATATCTGTGTTTATAATAGATTTTCACCAGTGTGTTTGGAGTTGGACCCAAGACAGCAGAGAAGTGGTATCGCAGAGGCCTGCGTAGCCTGGAGCAGATCGTCTCTGACTCCAGCATTCACTTAAATAAGATGCAAATAGCAGGTAGCACATTTACAGTCATTATCACAAGTAACAAAAATCGTTACATAGTAAATGCTAGGATATCAGGTCTGGACAAATTTATGTTGAATTTATTTGTTTCCTAATTTATTGGATTGGTGTCTTATTTAATTTTGTCATTTTGGAATTCTATGTTTTCATAGATACATTTTGAATTAAAGGTACATTCATTTTTTCTATTTAAAAAACCTTGGAAGCAAGATGTTACATGCAACTGTAATAAGGTTTTGACATACTGGTGCTTTCTACTTATATTCACGTCATACTTTTAGAATCATTTTTACATTTTATTTTATGTAACAAATGGATACTAAGACTGCCAAGGGGCAAAGTGGTCAAAGCTGTCAGCCTATTTTTGAGGGATTAGAGGTTGAATGGTAAAAATGCCATAGCCAATGGGGTCAAGAGACAATAAATGGCCCTCCTTTCTGGGTGGAATTGGCCTGCCTCATGAGTCTCTGTGAAATCATGTACAGTCCACTTTGAAAGTATATGAATGACAAGGCCAATTCTTTTTTCTTTTTGATATACACTGAAGACAATTGAGTTTGAGATCAAAAGATGAATATGAGACGTTAGATCAGAATTTCAGCTGTCATTTCATGCTATTTGCATCTAGATGTGTTAAACAACTCAGAACATGGCACCTTTTGTTTGAACTCATCCTTTTTTCAAGTGCTCAAAAATATTGGAATATGCCACTGGTAGGTGTTTATTGTTGTCAAGGTGTGTCCTGTTAGATTGAGTGTTTAAACAATTAATTGCTTGTGGTTTGAGTCATGGATTTTACCTGTGAAGACTGCATTTGGTGTTAAAAAGGATAAACCAACATGAAGACGAGAGAGCTATCTATTGGACAAAAACAAACCATTTTGATGCTGAGAAAAGAGGGAAAATCAGTCAGAGTTATTGCACAAGCATTGGTCTAACAACCAGACAGGTCTGCCAAGGAAAACAACAGTAGTTGATGACAGAAACATCTGAGAGCTATGAAGAAAACAACATGCAGCGACATCACCAACAACTTTCACAAGGCAGGGGTGTTCACAGAAGTATCAAAAGTATAGAGGCCATACCATAAGATGCAAATCATTCATCAGCAGTGAGAATCGGAAAGCCAGATTGGAAAAAGATGAGCCACAAAAAATTTTAACCTATTCCAAAAGTGATGGAAAGGCCAAAGTGATGAAGAAAGGATCTGCTCATGAGCCAAAACATATGAGCTCATCGGCCAAGCACAGTGTAGGTAGTATCATGGCTTGGGCTTGCATGGCTGCTTCTGGAATGAGCTCACTAATCTTTATTGATGATGTAACTCATGATGGTAGCAGCAGAATCAATCCAGGAGTCTAAAGAAACATTTTGTTTGCCAATTTACAGAGAAATGCATCCAATCTAGTTGGGAGGAACGTCATCATGACAAGACAATGACCCAAAACACACTGCCAACACAACAAAGGACTTCATCAGGGGATAAAAGTGAAAGGTTTTAGACTGGCCAAGTCAATCACCAGATTTTAACCCAATTGAGCATACATTTCTCCTCCTGAAGAGGAGACTGAAAGAAAAAAACACCACAAAACACACAACAACAGAAAGAAGCTACAGTACAAACCTGGAAAAGCTGTATATGGAGTTAGTGCTACAAAATGATGCAGTGGCTTATGTGTCATGGCTTACTAGCTGCCTTGTGATTTGGAAAACAGCTAAATTTGGGTGAAAGATAGAAAGTAAGAGGTGTGCAGTAGATCGGTGTGAGCTTTATCAAGGCCCAAGTGAGGGGTCAGAGCACTGGCAAGCAAAGTAGTTACAGGCGTATTGAAAATGTAAGTAAAATAAACAGATATGTATCAAAGTCAGAGAAACTAGAACATTGAAAACAAGGCTCATCAATCAATAAAACTTCAGTGCGAGACATTGGCTGCATCCGAATATCCCTACTACCTTACTACACAGTAGGTGAAAAGCAGTACGCCAAAGGAGTAGTATGTCCAATTTCTCAGTATACATAAAACAGTAGGCGAGAAATACCCGGATGACCTACTGGTTCCGCCTAGATTCTGCAGTGTGGAACCTCTGGACACCATGCATATCCCATAATGCAACGGGACTGGCACGGAAGAACTGTCCGAATCCATGCCGCATAGTATGCATGGCTTGTATTCATGCTTACAACTTATACTGATCAGTACGTACTGTATCAACGGCCGAGCAGTAGGTATTGAATCGAATGCAGTAGGTATTCAATTTCGGACACAGCCATAGACATACCATGGAATGTGTAGACACACTAATCAAGTACTAACACCAAACAGGTGAATACAATAGGTAACAGACTAATGACATGACAGGACCAAAATCAAAATAAAGGCACATGGAGAATTAAGAACAAGTCTAAGTAATACTCACTGTGCTTCGACACACACTGAGAAAGGGAATTAGTGACAATAATCCATCCATCCATCTTCTATACTGCTTATCCTTCCTTCAGGGTCACAGGGAAACCTGGAGCCTATTCCAGGGATCATCGGGCACAAGGCAGGGTACACCCTGGACAGGGTGCCAGTCCATCGCAGGGCACAATCACATACACATTCACACACCCATTCATATACTATGGACACTTTGGACATGCCAATCAGCCTACCATGCATGTCTTTGGACTGAGGGAGGAAACTGGAGTACCCAGAGGAAACCCTCGCAGCACGGGGAGAACATCCAAACCCTGCACACACAGGGCCACCGTTTGAATCGAACCCCCGACCCTGGAGGTGTGAGGCGAACGTGCTAACCACTAAGTCACCGTGTGCCCCTTGTGACAATAATATTGATTTTATACAACTAAGGGAAGGTTCAGACACTTGTCTCAACTCACTGGTATGAATTCTTACATATGGTCTAATCAAAACATGCATTTATTACTTCACTTAGCTATGGGTGAGGCAATATTCTGCAGGTTTTGCACTGTTTATCTATTATTTGTTGCTTTAACAATTCTGAAATGATGCCAAATTACTCTAGCAAAAGTAACTCTTGAAACCATGTCAGATGAGTGATGAATGTCTCTATCAAAGTGCCATTCATCATTTGGCTGTCACTGTGTTAATACTGGTTCTGCCATGTCTCTCTGATTTTCTGCAGGCTGTTGTGTTTGTTCCCGCTTCGTTAAGTTGCCCAAAGCTGTACTGTGTGACTTAATTTAATTTCCTTTGCAGCAATCATCTGCAGCATTATATGATGTTTTCTTCTCTGAGACATTTCACTCTTTTCTTGGAGAGATGTGCACAATGCCCTGTATTAAGAAACTTCACTGACAGGACATTGGCTGGCTATAGACATGTTCCACACACAGACCTGGCACCACATGGGGTTCTCACAGATACAGATGGCTGTGGGTAGATGAGATAGAGAGAGAGGAGCAAAATGCCAAGGCTTTGCAGCTCTCCCGTAGAAACACAATGAGAACACTCTGTCATCAGTCATGCAGCTAAAAAAGCTGCCCAAAGGCCAGGCTCGCTTCCATTACAGTGCTTTTCAGAGGTGTGATCTGATTGTCTTATTGCAGTTATAAAAATGTTAAACTGCCTGACCTATTACAAACAGGTGGTAAGTTTCAACACTGCGTTCTAATTTGGATTTCTAATGGAGGGTTGTGTTGTTAATTGCTGATTGTTGTGAAAATCTGTTGTGAGGTGAAAGTTTAATGAGGCTCAGGTTTTTACTGCCACTACACAACTGATTTTTAATAGGCAGCTGGGGTATTTTTATTTTTTTTTACACACACAAACACCCACACAGACACACAGACACACATGCAGACACTCCTTTGTAACCTGCTGGCCTATAAACAAGCTTGTTCCTAAACAATTATGCAGATTGAGTTAAGGAACTTTCCGGGAAATATACGGCGTGCCTCAGGTGCGCTGCACAGCACAATATATTGGTTGTTTGCTTGAATAGATTAGAATATCTCCATCTCATTTATAGTCTGTGTGAGCGCACAGAATTTCTGATGGAAATGAAATTTACTCCAGTCAAATATGATGAGGCATCTGTAGTTAAAGTCATACTAGTACAACTTTATACCTACAGCATAATACACCGAACGTCAATAATTATTTAGGTAAATGTGCCATTCAATACATTTTGAGGGGCAAACGAGCAGAGTATAGTGTATAATATTAATAAAGAACTTTACACTGATGGAAAAAAAATATTTAGTGACTCTTCAACTCAGATGAATTCAAACATTTGTCTTGCATTAAAATAAATACATGGTATGGCAAAGCTGCTGCTCATTATGTGTAGAGTAGATTTAGGGCTACAGAGTGGGTATAAAGAGAGAGTGCATTAGAGGAGGCATAAGTGGGTACAGATGATAGCTGGGATTAACTGTTCTTGGCTGTAATAGAGGTTAACAGCACTGAGACATTTTCAGCCACAGAAAAAAAACTAAATAAAAGCACTTAACTACCAGCTGGAAGAAATGAAAATTACTGGGCCTCACCCATAAACTACAATAGACTCAACTTTTGTCTGTGCTGCTACCATATGCAGGCTAAAAAATGATTGTAGTGCTAATAGGAGTTACATAATTAAGATAATTGCTTTTGCTAAGTGCTTTAGATTTGGAATTAAGAAAATGTGAGGAGGAGTTAAACAGCTCAATTAGGGTTATATCAATCTCCAAAGGACATGAAGCAGCATGTAGACAATCAAGCGTGTACACTTCTTAAGTTCTGCTCATCACAATCATTTTCCACAGTTTAATTCTATTGATGTTCATGCTCTACATACAATATGTTGCACATGACACTCCCATGAGAGCTCTCTCTTTTTTTTTTTCCTGTTCAGTGCACAATACGGTTTTCATTAGACATTCATTGTAAAAGGGAAATGCACATAGGCTGCACCGCCTGCTATTTTTGGATGGCTGCTGATTTAATTGTAGAGTTAACAAGTACTATTGTTACTTAATTGCTTAATTATTATTATTTTTTGCTCCCAGGATTCCAGTATTATGAAGACATCTCAAAGCCAGTAAGCAAAGCTGAAGCTGAGGCAGTGGGTCATATTATAAAGGAGATCGCCGGCTGTTTCAGTCCGGATGTCACTATGACTCTGACTGGAGGTTTCCGCAGGTAAGTTAAACAACACGTCGACTTATTTGACATAATTTATATTAAGAGTTGCATTTTCAGTATTGGACTTTTACTATGTGCTGTTAAAAACATACTGGAAGAAAGAGCTCGGGACAAATAACGAACGCTTTAGTTCATTTTTAAACAAAATATTTCAACAAAGAAGAGAGGTGATATGAGAGGTGAGCATTTTGGGGTTGTGTGCACATAGTGAGGATTTAACTGAAATCATTCACATTGGTGTTCAGACCTCTCTGAACTACTCCACAGTTACACCTGAGTTGTGTTCATGGGGTGGAGTTTCTTAAGACAGTGATGTGTCTCAGTTATGTCTATCCTTGAAACTAAGTCCATTTTTCAGATGCAGTATCAGAGTAGTACTACGCACATTAGCACTGGCTGACATTCTAAACACATTCAGTGAAAATACATTTGTGTACAAATTGTGGAATGGCGTTCAAGGGCAATATTAAACACATAAATGCCACGATGGATTAATTAATCATTTGAATGTTATCATTTTAAAACTCAGAATAGCATAATGAAAGCAAGACAAATGTACATTGTCCACACACATTAGGATTTCATAACCTTAGTTTTGGATCTTGTTTTCACATTAAGTTATGCACATGATTTTGACAGCACACGAAATAACAAAAGATATGAATAATTCATGACTGATTCACATTAGTGTTTTCACTCCTGTCTAAGCTTCATGCTTTCTTCCACTGTTGGTACAAAATATTAGTTTTATTATTTCGAGTTCAGTGCACAAAACTTTGGATATGCTGCATCAAGTACTTTATAGGCTTGCAGCCAATTGATGTGGGTGGAATTCATTTCAGGAATTTGCAGTGATTACACGATTAATGCAATTTATCATTTCCTTACCAGGATCCTTTAGCTATCATGATCCTGACAGTCAACCTTAATATATTTGCAATATATTCAACTGCTATTGGATGGTTATTTAAATCTTCACAATCTCCCCATGCATATATTATTTATTAGTATGAATGATATTTTTTATTATCTCTTGTTACTCTACAATCATATCGCAATTGACAGGAAAGGAAATAAAAAAATCTGCTTTGTCAGTCTGTATTTTCTATCCCCTGATTTCTGGACTTGTGCATGCTTTTAAAAGCAGTAATCTTGACACAACTGAAAAACTCCTGAGAGCTTTACACAAGAAAAATCTGGCAACCCCAATAAGCCCAGTCTAAATGCAGAGAATTTTTTCAGCTGAAACATGGCATAACTTTTGAACTTAAATTGCTGGAATATGTTGCCATATGTGCATACAGCCCATAGTCTTTAAACCGGAAAGTAATGGACAAGGACTATTTTAAACACAGAACACAAATGAATGCAAACTTGAGGAATTCTGAATAGAGAATGCTGAATAGGTTAAACTCACTCACCCAGAAATCACACAATCAAGATGACTAGAAATACTGGGAACATATTAATGGAAGTTCAATGCTATGCAATGACTAGTGTGTAGTGTTTGTTGCTGTTTGATGACTGGTGTGTAGCGTTTGTTTATAAAAATTCCTTTATTATTCAGGAAACATGTTTAGGTGTTAATATTCAGGCAAGATGTAATGTTGGTCTGTTGAGGCGTACAAGGAATTGGAGTTTGTTATACATACTCCATTTGAACAGCTTTCAGCTCACACACAGTTGGATTAGATTAAATCTAGCTTTATTGGAGATCATTTGTCTTAGGTGGATTTCAGATAGCTTTCGCTTGATATAAAGTAAAGCTATATTTCTGTGAAGCGATTCAAGTTAAAGTAGTGAGAGAACAACTCAAGTATGAAATATTACAAAATCAAAACTAGAGAAAATAGTAGTTTAGGTAGGAGTTTTTTCTCATACATTCTGGAGAAAGGCTACCTTGATACACAGTTAACAGTTACTACCATGTTCTTTGTGTACGTATGCTTTTTAATATACCCATGAAAGCAAGACTGATCCGTTTTTTTTCTTCTTTTTCTCTGAATGACTGGTGATGGTTGTTTCACCTCAATTCCAGTGACTTTATATGAACCTTAAGTCCTGAAAAAAACCCCACGTCACCTAAGAGCAGGCTAACATTGCTAGGCTTGATAAGGTACTGTGGCGGATGCTAGTAGCTAGCAACTACTTAATTTTTTAAGGTGTATTTTATTTATTTATTTATTTTTAACCAGAGGCCAAAACATGGAATTTGCACCTGTTTTAGGGTTTTGTTCAGCACTGAATTTATTTGTGACATCAAACTAAGACAGTAGTGCTTAATGGCTGATATAAAAGCAGACACTCAGGGCTTTAAGAATTTGCAGTTGTTCATAAGTATTTCTTATAATTTTATTATGGTAGCTGATGCTATTCAGCTAGGATCAAATAACTTGCCAATTTGTAGGGAGGATTTTTAAATAATAAACTTAAACTGCAGTAAAGAGGAAAATTCAGTAGATCATGGATTTCAAGCACAAATGGTAATGGTGACAACATATCATCATGATACTGATGATTGTATTGATACAATATCAAATAATTTCTACTTTGTTACAGTAAACTGTTGTTAGGCTTTAATTAATTATTTTTGTTTTTAGCTCTGTTAACCTGCAATTACTTACATATGTCGGATATCTGTGCTGATCAGGCCTGATATTTGAAAACATCAGTAGATGGAGTGGGTAGCTTTAACAGAAAATTGAGGGGTGTATGAGGGGTACTGACACCCAACCTATATCTGGCCAGCCAGCATGAGTTTTTTCCCCCTTGTACTCTGGATGTAGCCTAGTGTGTTCCAGTCAACAGCTTAAATCTTATTGGATCCTGTCAAGGACAAAAAAAGTAGGAAATAAGTATAGGGCATAGCTCAACAAGAATGGCAGAGGCATTTGTGTGTACACTAATAAATTATAACCTCATTATAAACTGACTGAGTCCATTTTGGACATACACTCACTGAGCACTTTATTAGGAACACTATACTAATACTGGGTAGGGCCTCCCTTTGGTCTCAAAACAGCCTCAATTCTTCATGGCATGGATTTCACAAGATGTTGGAAACATATCTTTCAGATTCTGTGAATCTCCTGTTCTACCACATACCAAAGGTGTCCTTTTGGACTCAGATACAGTGACTGGGAAGGCCACTGAAGTACACTGAACTCATTGTCATGTTCATGAAACCAGTTTGAGATGACTTGTGCTTTGTGACCTGTTGCATTATCATGCTGGAAGTAGCCATTAGAAGATGGGTAAACTTTGGCCATGAAGGGATGCAGATGGTCAGCAACAATACTCAAATAGGCTGTGGCATTCAAGCAATGATTTATTTGTATTAACGGGCCCAAAGTGTGCCAAGAAAACATTCCCCACACCATTACACCACCTCCACCATCCTGAACTGTTTACATAAGGCAGGTTGGGTCGATGGATTCATTCTGTTAGTGTTAAATTCTGAGCCTAACATCTGTGTGCCTCAGCAGAGCTTGGGTTTCATCAAACCAGGCTACATTTTTGCAATCTTCAGCTGTTTTGGTAGCCTGTGACCACTACAGCATCAGCTTTCTGTTCTTGGCTGACAGAAGTGGAACCTGAAGTGATCTTCTGCTGTTGTAGCCCATCCACCCATCCAAAAGCATCTCAGAATGTTGTGCATTCTGAGATGCTTTTCTACCCACCATAATTGTACAGAGTGGTTATCTGAGTTACTGTCATTCTGTCACTTCGATCCAGTCTGGCCATTCTCCTCTGACCTCTCTCATCAACAAGGTGTTCCCATCCACAGAACTGCTGCTCACTGGATGCTTTTTCTTTATTGCACCATTCTGAGTAAACTCTTGAGACTGTTGTAAGTTAAAATCAGAGGACACCAACAGTTATAGAAATACTCAAACCAGCCCATCTGGCACCAACAATCATGCCATGGTCAAAATCCCTGATATCACATTTTTCTGCATTCTGAAGGTTGATGCTAACATTACCTGAAGCTCCTGGCCCGTATCTGCATGATATTATGCATTGCACTGCTGGCATATGATTAGCTGATTAGATAATTACATGAATGAGTAGGTGTACAGGTGTAATAAAGTACTCAGTATGTGTATACTGTAAGTGCTAAATTTGGTTTGAGTTTGCTACTGATGGAGCCTATCTAATTAGTTGGCAAAATTTGTTGCTCAGTTTGAGAGAGATAAATGGTAAAGGTGTCTACATACAAAAGTCCTTAGGCAGAGCATTTATGCCAATACATGTACATATCTTACTAAAATATACAAGAAAACAAGGAGACAGAGGTGCAAACAACAGCTGCAAGGTTTGGCAACTCTAAATTTGTTTTTCTCTTGCCATCTCCTAGAAACGGAAATAATGTCTTTCTGTGAGATTCTGTGAGGGCTAATGTGTGATCCCTAGTTGCTAGTGTGTGATCGTCAGTTGTTTAATATTTGTTCCCCAATTTCTCAGTTGATAAAATAATATTGAATTAGTAGGAAAGTGCGATATTCTGTTAGGATTGTAAAAGCCCTATAATATGTCCAAGACTTTAGTCTTTACCCACAACTTTTCAAACCATAGCCATCCAAACTTCTAAACTAATGTGCATTAATACTTGAGAGCAGAACCAGGATATAATAAGGGCCAGGTGGGGCTGAAGCCCTAGGGACTTCAGTTAGGGGCCCCTGGTTGGCTATCATTTGTGTCGGCTCTGCATGATTGACAAGTACCATAATTATAGCGTGAGAAAGGGGGGAATACAAACAAAGAACCAAGTATGTAGTATCTACATACTGACATTGATCTGCCTTCTGTGCTTAGCAAGATTTTTTAATCAGCAAAATATTTTTCCAAATGTGGATATAGCCCCTTAGGGGTTAATACGTCTGCCTCACACTTCCAGGGTTGGGGGTTCGAATCACGCTTTCGCCCTGTGCGCGTGGAGTTTGCATGTCCCCCCCGTACTTCGGAGTTTCCTTCCGGTTTCCTCCCCCTATCCATAGACATGCACTGAAGGCTGATTGGCATTTCCAAATTGTCCATAGTGTGCGAATAGCTGTATGAATGTTTGTGATTGTGCCCTGCGATGGGTTGGCACCTCATCCAGGGTGTCCCCTCCCTTGTGCCCTGAGTTCCAGACTTGTCCCCATAAACTCCAGACTCCCCGTGACCCTTTGTAGGATAAGCAGTATGGAAAATGAATGGATGGATGGATGGATACCTCAGATTGCCTGTTACCAATGCATCAAGAGAGTGTTTTTCCTTCAATAGAAAAAAATCTCTTGCAGTCTGCTATTGGACTGGAGAGACTGAGCCACCTGATACACATGCCCCTGGAATATATCATGGTTAGAGATATGAATTATCAAAGATTTCACATCTCGTAAGGCCAGGAAGAAGTGCATCTATTTGTAAGATGTTCTAAAGGACAAGTGTCAAATTCAAGGTCCCTAGTTTCATTGTCCATGCAAACTGTAAAAAAAAGAAATAAATATTGAAATGACCCCTAGCACACTACTAATGAACATTTTCACACTAAACCTGGGTTAAAATCAACACTTATCTGCTTCATCTAATGCAAGTCAACCCCTCGTCTAAAGACGATTTAGACCTGCGTCGAATGTGGGCAGTGGCCAGGAATTAATTTCAAGAAGGATGAGGAAATATATATATATATATATATATATATATATATATATATATATATATATATATATATATATATATAATCAGTGTATAATCTGTACAATTCAGATGAGAAGTGTAATGCACTCAATTTTGAGTGGAAGATGGCACAAATTTGTTGTTTTAATAATTCAGTGCATGAGCTATTGCCAACCAATTTTTCTCTAAAATAAAGTTAAATAAAACTTTGTTAGTAATAGCAGGACATGGCATCTTGTTTATATGATGGACAGGTAAATATGGAATGGTAACTTCCTAAACCTTTTATGAAAGTCACAGCACAGCTACAGTGTAAAACAATGTTATACAGTACATACAGCGGAATACTTTCTTTACCTTTTTTCCTATAAAGGTTGATTGTACTTTGAGAGCCTAGCTTATCGATGTTAAATGGTAGAACACATTAAAAATGTATAACTTTAGTTTCCATAAATGCTGATGTGGCCCTACTTTAAATGCACTTTTATAACCAATGCTTGTGATGCTGTAAATGTAAACATTGTAAACACTGTTGCTCTGAATTCATATTTGTGTTTAATAGACCTGCTTTCACAGTTTCGTGGTTACATATGCAGACGTGTAAGTGGCAGTGTTTCATAACTTTTGGTGAGATAGTTGGACAATGGCAGCAAATACAGCTTGCCATCACTGCAGCATCCCTAAATTCAAGCAAACATCCAAACTTGGTTGGTGTCCTGTAGCCTATATTTTTTTATAATATATATACCCATGTGTGTGCCTGAAATTTAGTGTTTTGAATAAGATCCCTTGAATAATCTGTCACTTATTAGACATCAATTCCTAACTAATAAATGTGTATAAATAGCAAATACAGCATTATAGAAAACCGTGCTTTAGTTAGCATTCTCATATTCTTCCCTTATATGATGTACAGTGTCACTTGCTTCTCTGTAACAACTACTTTTTAATAGAGTCAAATTAATGATAATTTAGTTAAAATGATTATAACACTAAAATTGTTCTCCCAATCCACTGTGTTAACTCAAGATGTACACTATATGGCCAAAAGTATGTGGACACTTGACCATCACACCCATATGTGCTTGTTGACCATCCTATTTAAAACTATGGGCATTAATATGGAGTTGGCTCTCTCTTTGCTGCTGTAACAGCCTCCACACTTCTGCAAAGGCTTTGCATAAAATTTTGAAATGTTACTGTGGGGATTTGTGCTTATTCAGGCACAAGAGCACTAGTGAGGTCAGGCAATGATGTCAGACAAGAAGATCTTGGTCATAGTAAGTCATTCTAATTTATTCCAATGTTGTTCTGTGGGGTTGAGGTCAGGGCTCTGTGCAGATCTCTCGAATTTCTCCACACCAAATTTATCAGACCATGTCTTTATGGACCTCGTTTTGTGTGGAGGGGCACTGTCATGTTGAAACAGGTTTGGGCCTCTTAGTTCTACTGAAGGGAAATCTAAATACTGCAGTGTACAGAACCATTATACAAAATTGTATGCTTCTAACAACAGACTGAGGAACGTCCACATATGGGTGTGATGGTCAGGTGTCCACATACCTTTGGTTTATATAGTGTATAAAGAGATGATGACTGCTCTGAATTGCAATAAGGTTTTACTGTGGAGATTCCAAAGTACTGTTAATCAGTAGTTTATGGTCAGAGTCATGGTGAATCTGGAGCCTATCCTGGGACCACTGGATGTGTGGTGGGATTACTGACCATTGCAGGGCTACATGGATGGGATACCAGTTGTAGGGAAACATGCACACACACACATTCATAGCTAGGGGTAATTTAGCATTTCCAGTTCACATATCGACATGTTTTCTGGAGGTGTGAGGAATGTCGGATAAAAAAAAAAAAGGTAATGGGATTTAATGATTGAATAATTATGGACATGAGCAAAATTAATCAAGTAGTGTGTAAATAGATATTGAGTTAGATTTCATTCAGTGTTTCTCAAGCAATTAAAAAGTAGGAGTAACACTTTATATTAATTTCCAGAAACAGTAGTTATTCACAAAAAGCAGGTAACACCTCCAATACAATATAAGAATATGTGAACTAATTAGAGATGGACCGATACTAAATTTCTCAGCCGATAAGAGTGATATCGGCCGATACCGTTAACCGATAGTTCTGCCTTTTATGCCTTCTTTTAAATTAATAATAATTAATTCCACAATTCTGAAAGAAATGCAAATAAAAACTTTATTTTCGCCATTTCAACAAGTTGTTTCACAGTAACTGGTCTCATAAACAGAAAACACATTACTCTAATTAACATTAACTCATGAACTAAATTGTGAAGATTAAAGTAAGATTTCTTAATTTATTGAATGTTATTAATTCATATTAACATTGACTGAATTCTAAAAAACAATAAATAAAAACATTTCTACTTCATCAGTGACATCAGACTGGTAATATATAATAAAAACTTTCTTTTTATATATTAACATTAACTGGATATGAAATACACTGCTAGACAAATATATTTTTCTGTGCAATATATACTTTTTGTCAACTCACCTTCATTTAAATCTTTCAACAGTGTACTGGCGCTTTAATTCAGCGGAAAATAAATAAATAAATAGACTCGACATGAAACTCACGCTTCACTGCTGCAGTGTCTGGTGTAAAATTTTAGCGGTGCAGAGATTACAAACTGCAGATTTGTCACCATTCCACAGAAGAGACATCTTCTTTACACACAGCATGAAATCAATGCGTTTTCCCGCCCTCTTTTGATTGACAGGATATAATCGGCCCTGATCATCTGATGTTTTTAAACTATTGGCCGATAGTGTGAACAATTGCCGTTATCGCCCGATACCGATTATTGGCTGATACATTGGTGCATCTCTAGAACTAATTGTCAGGTGGCAGAGACAGCAGCAGTTGCAGGTTAGAATGCTTTATTTAAAAACTGGCAAACAAATTCTAAATATTAAGCAAGATCATGATAAAAAATCTGAATAACACACATGATATAAAGCTTGATAACATCAGGTAAGAATACATTGCACATATACTTCACAGAGAACCGTGGGTTTGAGTGAATATATATATATATATATATATATATATATATATATATATATATATATATAATATATTACTAATCACACACACTATATATATGAATCAGAGAAGTAATTCTGACTACAGTTCCCAGCAGCCACTGCATCAGTGTCACATGACCACATGCACCTGATTCACGTTTCTGTTAATGAGCGCTCATGTATATAGCCACTGTTTCCAGTGCATTCCTTATCTTATGTTTGTCTTTCCTTGCTTTTGTCTCTGTTGCTGTGTTGTGTTCTTTAGTTTTTGTTTAATCTTTGCCACAGTGTTTTGCCTCTTACTCACACTGTTTTTGTATGCTTCTTTTGTTCGTACTTTAAAAATCTGCACTTGCATCCGTCTCTACTTCCCAATCGTGACAATATATTTTTATATTTGTATATATGAGTGTGTGTGTGTGTGTGTATATATATATATATATATATATATATATATATATAAATATAAAATGTGTGTGTATATATGTGTATATGTATGTGTATTTATATATGTATACGTGTTCATGATTGAGTCCAGGTGTGTGTCATTTAGTACAATAGCGACTGAGGACATGACAGAGTTTGTATATTATGGTGCCAAATACCTGCTGTATTTAGTACTTTGAACAACGACAATCTCAAAGCAGGATTCAAGACACTAAGGTACTAATGCAGATCACATTTAATATTTCCATTTTCACAAGGTTGCCCATGACCTTTAAGGAAAATCTTGAGAAAGTTCGAAAAGAAAGGTCAAAACCCAGACTTATGACACACTCTAATTTTGTTTGGGTTAATAAATGCTCTCCATGTCTCATTATTAATACAGGACCGCAATCATCACTCGCATATACAGTATGTGTCTTTTCAAAATGACTTTTCTCAATAAGTGACACTGAAATAACGCTCTCATAAGGAGGATCCTCTAGCACTGCTCGACTGGTCCTGCCATCTCTCAGCATATAAGGCAGGCATGCATTAAGGCTTTTTTCTGTTCTGGCACATAGGTAGTGGAATGAACTTCCCCTAGATGTCCGAACAGTTGAGTCACAGGCCATCTTCAAGCGACGACTAAAGAGAGTTTTTTAGACTGATAGTACTCTTAGTCCGTGACCTAGTGAACCAGTATGAGGACATATTTAATGAAACTTTAAAGCACTTCTGTAAGTCACTCTGGATAAGGGTGTCTGTCACATGCCATAAATGTAAATGAGACCATGTGCAGTGGGTGTTGCTAAAATGATTAAAAGTTAAACTAAACTATGATTGACATTTGAGTTGCCATTAATAGTATAATTTCTACTAAACATTCAAAAACACCTTTCATATTATTTTGAAAAGGCACATTAGCATTTGAAGGTATTTTTGAAACTCTGCACAATGCAACAGATTTAGGACACACAACATGTTTACACAATGTGTTTACAAAATTAAAAGCTGAAATACTGTATAATATATAATTTGCTCCATGCTTAGAAAGAAAGCATGTAGATTTGACATTTAAAGGTCATTCCCCAGGCATAATGCATTTTTTATTTAAAAATATTTTTGAAGTTCTTTATGAATTTAACTGAATGCACAGTTTGTAAATAAATAAATCAGCTGGCCGGCCCCAGTACCAGAGTGCAACAGTTTTATTTCCCTGCCGTTTTATTTTATTTAGAGCCTTTATTTTATTTATAGCTTATTTAGAAGCATAGTATCCTTTAAGGCATTATTCTCTTTTTAGACTCTCATCCCACTCATCACATATCCCTTATTTTTATATGAGCTGCCTGGCCTGTTAATGAGTATAAAAACTGCATCAAAAGCTGTTTTTAAACTATTCATAATTTTCTTTTGAATTTTGCATTGTTTTTGCTTGCTTGACTTCCTACAAGCATGAATGAGTATGCACATGTATCACCTCTGAGCTACCCCAGTCTGTCACCCTGCTAAATGAGCTGGTTGAGTTACTCTACTAGCTGGTGGGCAGAGATACCAAATTTCCTCCATGTAAAATGATGTTTCGTCATGAGCCTTAGGCTACTTTTTATTGTCCAAGTACAAAGGAGGATATGTTGAAGTTACAAGCCAGAACAAGAAATTGTCTAGCTTCCCCACACAGACTATTTGTCATGCTTTTGTCATGCTTTGCTGCTGTATGCTATTATGCTTTTTACTCCATTGTTGTTTTTTGCACAAATACCTTCTTTATTTTCTTCCACTGGTCTGTGTCTCTCATGGGGTCTGAGCTGTTTAATGTTCTGGTGGCTTAGCTTTAAAGAAGTTTAGCTTTAACTCCTGTACTATGTTGTAAATTATTCAGCAGCAGGCTGTCTTGTAGGACAGAATAACTTGCTTCTCTGTGGGAGAGACAAGCCTTCTGTTTATGCAGACACAGGTTCTCGAAGATCCTATAGTTACCTTCCCCTTGGCTCTAGTGTAAATGGGTCAGGGAATAGAGCCACTTGACTGGCTTTATTTTATCTGCTGTCTCAGCCCAGTGACTAACCACAGACTCCCAGGAGCTTCTCTGACACACCCCGATCATGTTGCACTTCAAGATATGTCAGGTCTTAATGCTCTCCATGCCAAGTGGGGAAAGTAACTGAATAGCCTAAGGTATAGGTATAAAAGGGTGTCCTATGAATATGGCAGTATTCCTGATGCTATAAACTGCAACTGCATCCTGAGGGACTGGTTTATGGTCTGTTTCTGTTGCCTTTGGCAATGGTTCAGATGTAGAGAAGTATAATGTCCAGAATTTAGTATCAGAACCTTACTAAATTCTTAATCTAGCATTTGTCAGGCCATCTGTTACTGGAAAAATAGGCAGTAAGAAATTACCTGAATCAAGGGATTTATTTGGGACAGCTACCATAGGGACCTAACAGGATGTGCCATACACACAGTGATGGGAAACTCCAGGAACACAGCATGAGCATGACACATAGACCCAGGTTGATAATAAAAGATGTCTGGGGAGATTTATTTACAGTACATAAAGTAAGTGCTGTAGTTGGGACCAAATATTTAGGGTAGTACATTGGGGAAGTGCATGACTCCATGATCTACAGAATAAGCCAGTCAAAGGGAAGCAGTGTTAGGATCTAACATGTCTATCTCTGTTGTCCCTGTAATGCTAAACTGAGCTGATCAAACTTCATATCACACAGACATGTTTCATTATTACCAGCTATACTAAGTTCTTCAATTCTTCTATGCTGTCTTTTTGTGCATTCTGGTGGCACTGGTGGTGTAGGGACAGCTATGAATGCTGCTGAGAGGTGTCTGACATTCCATTATCACAGTGTAAAGGTGAGATGCAGCATCTATTGATGACCCTGTATGACACTTCATCCTGCAGCTTTACTCGTCTACGGTCAATCACTGAACGTAGCAGCATTGCTTGTCTTATTGCTTGTTTAACATATGGAACTACTGAGCACAATGACATTTACATACACATGGAAAAGGTTTTTGTAGCAAAAATATACAGGTTCACGAGAATGTGACACTCGAACGAGTCCAGTAAGTGACTTTGAAACACAACACTAGGTAAGACTATTGATTTATGCTGCAATTAAACTCAAAGTTACAATCAAAATGATGTTCACTAGCTTAAGCAAACAAACAAAACAACAGGCCATTTGATCATTAGGATTTCCCAGGTTCATGTCAACATTTTGAGAGCACTTAAGCCTACTGATTAAAGGGTATATTGTGTTGCATCCAATTCTCCAAGCAATTCCACTATCCATCAATGGTCCATTTATCAGTCTTTTACTTTTTAAGCTATTATTACTGACAATTCAATGGCCCACTCTTTAGGACCACTCAATTACACTGTCCTCTCTTCAGGACCACTCAGTTACACTGTCCTCTCTTCAGGACCACTCAATTACTCTGTCCTCTCTTCAGGACCACTCAATTACACTGTCCTTCTCTTTAGACCACTCAGTTACACTGTCCTTCTCTTTAGGACCACTCATTTACACTGTCCTTCTCTTTAGGACAACTCAATTACACTGTCCTTCTCTTTAGAACCACTCAATTACACTGCCCCCTCTTTAGGACCACTCACTTACACTGTCCTCTCTTCAGGACCTCTCAATTATGCTGTCCTTCTCTTTAGGACCACTCAATTACACTGTCCTTCTCTTTAGAACCACTCAATTACACTGTCCTCTCTTCAGGACCACTCAATTACTCTGTCCTCTCTTCAGGACCAATCAATTACACTGTCCTTCTCTTTAGACCACTCAATTACACTGTCCTTCTCTTTAGGACAACTCAATTACTCTGTCCTCTCTTCAGGACCACTCAATTACTCTGTCCTCTCTTCAGGACCAATCAATTACACTGTCCTTCTCTTTAGGACCACTCAATTACACTGTCCTTCTCTTTAGGACAACTCAATTACTCTGTCCTCTCTTCAGGACCAATCAATTACACTGTCCTTCTCTTTAGACCACTCAATTACACTGTCCTTCTCTTTAGGACCACTCAATTACACTGTCCTCTCTTCAGGACCTCTCAATTATGCTGTCCTTCTCTTTAGGACCACTCAATTACACTGTCCTTCTCTTTAGAACCACTCAATTACACTGTCCTCTCTTCAGGACCACTCAATTACACTGTCCCCTCTTTAGGACCACCGAATTACGCTGTCCTCTCTTCAGGACCACTCAATTACGCTGTCCTTCTCTTTAGGACCACGCAATTACGCTGTCCTCCTCCTTAGGACCACTCAATTACACTGTCCTCTCTTCAGGACCACTCAATTACACTGTCCCCTCTTTAGAACCTTTCAATTACACTGTCCTTCTCTTTAGTACCACTCAATTACGCTGTCCTATCTTTAGAACCATTCAGTTATACTGCCCTCTCTTCAGGAACACTCAATTACACGGTCCTCTCTTCAGGGCCACTCAATTACATTGTCCTCTCTTTAGGACCATTCAATTATGCTGTCCGTCAACAGTCCATCTTTCAGTATTTTAAAGTTTTATGATTTAAACTAAAGTTATAGAGCTTTCACTTCAACTATACTACTAGACCACACATTATGACCACCCAATGACAATGTTCACTGTTTAGGACCTCCCAGTTTACACTGTCCACAGGCCATGAAATTCTGCCCTCCACTGTTAGGTACTACAACCTAACAGGATGTGCCATACACAGCGATGGGGAAACTCCAGGAACACAAGCATGAGCATGACATATAGACCCAGGTTGATAATAAAAGATGTCTGGGGAGATTTATTTTAGCCCAGATTTGTTTTAGCCCAGAAATCATGCAATTTCACTGCCCACTGCTTTGGACTACACAATTTAACTGACTACATTTTAGGACCTAGCTGTGAACATCCATCCATCCATCCATTTTCTATACCGCTTACAGACCATACAGGGTTGCGGGGAACCTGGAGCCTATCCCAGGGGCTGGGTACACTCTGGACGGGGTGCCAGTCCATCGCAGGGCACAAACACGTACACATTCACACACCCATTCATACACTATGGTCACTTTGGACATGCCAATCAGCCTACCATACATGTCTTTGTAGTGGGGGAGGAAACCGGAGTACACGGAGGAAACCCCCGTAGCATGGGGAGAACATGCAAACTCCACACACACAGGGCCATGGCAAGAACAGAACCCCCAACCCTGGAGGCGTGAGGCGAATGTGCTAACCCTTAAGCCACCGTGCGCTAGCTGTGGACAGTTTAAAGTATTTTTACTCTACTTTTAGGGCATTTTCAGACCCTTCGATCTGTGCTTTCTTCTGAAACTTGGACTTCAATTGTTACAGTATTGCATTTTCTCTTGGCTCTGTTTGCTTTCCCAAGGAAACATTTCAAAGCATACTAAAACATGTTTATGCAATTCACAGGTGAGTAATCTGTTCTCTCAATGGTCAGAGTACTCTCTCTTTTTCCCGAAAACCATACCCCCCATCAAAATAAAAGTTCAGTAATACAATATATCCCATTCTCCAAATACAAAAGAAATAATTTACCTAACAAATCAATTAATTCTTACTCAGCAGAAACAATACAATCTTTTCATATCAGTGCTTACACTATAAGAGCCTCCTTGAGATGCTTACACCTTGTATACACCTTGTAAATCTCTGTGTTTTTATGTTTTTGAAAGTTGTTCATAAATATGTTCATTGGAGCAAATTTTGGTCCAAGTTAAACCGTGATACATTTTGTGAATCATTATTAAAACAAGCTTTTTACGTAACTCATTTCCCATCATGCATTGCTATACAGGCTGGATCATTGGGACAGATTGCTTTCTCACCACAATTGAAGCACTCCAGAGTTTGTTTATTTTGGTGCGGATCCGAACGCGATTTCCATGTTCATATATGGCTAACCAAACCAAGGGAGAAAATGCACCAGTTTCCGAAACAAACTCCAAATGAGCCAAGTGTGAAAATGCCCTTAAAGTATAGTTTATGGCAGTATTGGCTTTAGATCAGTTAATATACAGACAGTGGCCATACTAATAAACGCTGTCTGAGAAAATATTCATCAAAGTTATAGTTATCACTAATGTTAGCCAACTATCTTGTCGCTAATGCTCCTTGCTATTGTCCACTGGCTGTCTTGTTGCTAAGCTACTCGCAATTGTCTGCTGTTGCTGCTGTACTGAAATTTCAGTCCAAAATGTTGCATGAATGTTTGAAGTTCACAGTATCAGTAGCCAGTTAGGCCTATAATTGCAAAAGTGTGGTTAAAGTAGCTTTTATAAGCATTACATGTTCTGACACAGCAAGCAAAAGACACACTTTTGTGGAGGCATCCATGTCCCCCCCCCCCACTTCGCATGTTAAACGTCCTGAGGTGGCAAATGAGTTTATTACAATTTGCAAATGACCATTTACACCATGAATGCGGCATCATTTCATCTGTGTGTGTGAGACAAGTCAAGAAATCTGCAAAGCATGCTGCTGAAGGCTTTAATAATCTGCAATTATACAGTCTTCGAAAAGGACACGCCACTGGGAATGGAGCTTTTAAAAGTAGTAAATATTCCTGCTTTGGCAGATTTTGAGAGACTTTTTTTGGCAGACTTTGTATGTGTGTGTGTGTGTGTGTGTGTGTGTGTGTAAGGAGACTGTGCTGAGCCGCTGTTGACAGTACTGACATTACTCTTATTGAAAGAACATCTGGACATTTAAATACATGACAACCCCCTCCCAAGAAAAAAAAACCCTTCCTATCTCCCCCTTCATGCCAAGGAGGAGCAGGTTTTTTCATGCTTTGGAAAAAACCTTGTCAGCCGTATTATTCATCCAACACCTATGTGAGACTGACAGGACAAACAGAGGGTGTTTTGTATCTCAGCAGAAGTTTTAACTGTACAGTAATTAGTCATGCCTACAGGCACTTTATTGCCTTGTCTTTGGATGACATTTCTTAATATCTCTTTCTGGATGACTTACTACATGGCTAAGTCTACATATTCATCTATTACTGCTGTCATAACATGGACAAATGGGCCTTTAATGATCCATTTGCCAGTTGCTTAAAAATTTGCATTTGATTGCATGAGATTGTAAGGATACAGAACATTAACCTTAGGTTTTAGTATTGCCTTTGACCACCACACCTATTTATATGCCTGATGCTATATATCTGAATAGTCAACATCATCAAACCCAAAATTAAACATAATGTCACTTGGGTTATAAAACATGATGGGTTGTGTTGTTATATGGAAATAATCAACAACATTAATTATTGCATTACCACTCCAAAGTTGATTATCTTCTAATTACACTATATCCTAAAGTATATTTCTCTTATACTAAAGCAATTTCTCAACTAATCATCCATCCATCCATCCATTTTCCATACTACTTATCCTACACAGTCATGGGGGAGCTTGGAACTCATAGAGAATGTGCCAACCCATCACAGGGCACAATCGCATACACATTCACCCACTACAGACAATTTAAAAATGCCAATCATCCTACAATGCATGTCTTTAGACTGGGGGAGGAAACTGGAGTACCTAGAGGAAACCCCAGAAGCACGGCGAGAACATGCATGCTCCGTGCACGCAGGGTGGAGATGCGATTCGAGACCCCAACACTGGAGGTGCGAGGCAAACGTACTAACCACTAAGCCACCGTCCCCCCGAAACTCATTCATTTTTTATGTACTAAAGTATGATATATCATACATTTTATCAGTTTATAGATATGTTTATTGTTGTGGATTCCCCAGAAGTTAGTAACAGCAGATATATGTAAACTGTTGTTTCTGCACCAGCCTCTCTCGCTCTCTCTCTGTCTCTCTCTCTTTCTGTCTCTCTCTCTCTCTTTCTGTCTCTCTCGAAGTTAATAAGACAAAAAAATTCAGCTTGTCATGTTACCAAGAAAATGCAAAGTCCTCCATCCTGAAGACTTTCCTGTGTTAGAAAGCTTACAGGTTCTCCTCAGACTGTTAGAAAGTGCTGACACTGGAAACTCCTTCCTAAAAGACTATGTAATACAGTGCTGTGAAAAAGTATTTGCGTTAACATCTGAGCACACTTTCACTGTTCTCTAAATAGGAATTCTGTTCTTTGAAAAGGACACCCTGACTTTATTCCTGCACCCTGGTGTTATTAGTAAATTGAACTGTTCAAACTTCACCGTATTGCATACGAATTTATATAGTGCTGTTAAAAAGTATTTGCCCATCCTGATTTCTTCTGTTTTTTGTATATCTCACATTAAACTGCTTCAGAAATTAAAACAAACTCTAAGATAAAACAAAAGCAATCTGAGTAAACACAAAATATAGTTTTTAAATGACAATGTTATTTCTTGAAGCAAAAAAGTTTTCCAATATCAACTGGGCCTGTGTGAAAATGTATTTGCCCCCGGTAGATGGATAATACAGTTTTATTACATAATACAACTGTATTATGTGTTGCCTTGGTTTTATGTTGTTGTATTTCATTTGAAGATCTAAAACTATTTATTATGAGATATACACAAAAACATAAGAAAGTAGGATGGGGCAAATACTTTTTCACAGCACTGTGTGTTACTGTAGAAGAAATAAAGTATTGGAATGAGCGCTTTAAAATGATCCTTTCAGCCTTGCAATATAAGCTGCTGTCAGAGCTGTGCTGTTATAGATGAATATAGTTAAATGCACAATTCAGAATTAGTGACTATTTCACCTTCTGTTCTAAATACCACAAATCTTCTTTGGGAAAATGCACAAAGTACAAATTATTTTGTCAATGAACAGGATTTGTGTGCTACTTATATATGCTGTAATATCAGCTTGTCAAACCATTGAGGTAATTAGTAGAAAATCCACTACTGTAGGTGACAAAAAAAGAAGAGAGATTAAGTATCTGAAGAACTGCAAGCAACAATGATCACAATATCCTTAGGTGCTGTTTATGAAATTCCATGCAGGGTCTTTATTATTCATCTGTATTTTTACCTTGTCATGGACTTGTAAATATGTATGTATATATTTATATGCAAGGTACAGGAAATGCTGAATTATTTACACTTTCCCCCTCATGCTCACTGCATATACTATGAAAGCCAACAGATGACAGTCTTGAAACTGACAACAAAGTTAGTTAGGCTTTCTTGTGTATTTGCTTTTGGCTTTTGAAAAATCCTAATCTTCACCATGCTATCTTTGCTTTTGGCATGTATGCCAAAGGCTTCATTTGAAATACTGTCCAGTCACAGTGGAGGCAGATCAGGGGTTGAGAGGCTGTCACGATTCGGAATTAGATTTGGATGCAAATGCACAATCTCAGTGAAACATTTAATAAAATACAACAAAAGACTTCCATGGACCAAGATGAGAATAACGTAATACATGGAGACAGAACAAGCAATGCAAGACAACTGTGCAGTGCTGAACGTGGCTATGTATAAACACTTTCACCATGAAGCTAGGAGGGTGAGCGACGCTCTTTGCGAGGTTTAGAGGGGGGAGCAAAGTTCTCCACGGGGCCAGAGGGGGGAGAGAAGTTCTCCATGAAGCCGGGGGGGGAGCAATGCTCTCTGTGAATCATGAGGAGGGGAGCGATGTCCTCTGTGGAGCAGGAAGGGGGACTGACGTACAGCGTGAAGCAAAGAAAAGGAGCGACATCCTCAGCCGCGCAGGATGGCGGAGCGACGCCCTCAGCCGAGCAGGACGGCAAAGCGACGCCCTCAGCCGAGCAGGACGGCGGAGTGATGTCTGAAGAGTAGCCTGGCGTAGTGCCGTGCAAGGAGGAGCAGGAAAGCAAAGCGGAGCTCTTGGCCTCACTGGGAGGCAGAGCAACGTCCTGAGCTGTACAGGGGTGCTGAGCAGAATCCTCAGTTGAGCAGGCAGGCTGAACGATGTTCTTCATTGACTCAGTAGACTGAACGAGATCCACAGTAGGGGAGGGAGGCAGATCGACGTCTTTAGTGGGGCAGGGCGGGTGGGAGATGGTTTCCGCCTGGCTGGAAGGCTCCTTCTCAGTATATGCCCTGAGGGAGTACATCATGTCGAGCCATTCCCAACTAGCCTTGATCATAGAGAATCTCCCTTCCTTCTCACAGTGCGGTTTTTCCCTTTCAAAAAGGGCCTCTTACACGCTGAAAAAATCTGCTGCATCCATTTATTCGGTCTTGCTTTCTGTCACAATTCGGAATTAGAGGCAGATGCAAATGCAGAATCTCAGTGAAACATTTAGTCTTATACATTGTGTACAACACAAGACTCACATGGAACAAGACGAGCATAACATGGTACATGGAGACAGAACAAGCAACGCAAGACAACTGTGCAGTGCTGAAGGTGGCTATATATACACACCAGTGCTAATGAGCTAAACGTGAAACAGTTGAATTGAGACATGTGACAAGGTGCAGTGGCTGATGGGAAACGTAGTTTCTAGTCCTTCTCCGATATTACATGACAGAGGCAGGGTGGTGGATGATGTCATTTAATCTGCTGATTAGAGCTGATATTTGTAGGTGCACACAGCTTATGTTTAAATTCGAGCTTAAAGATGCAAAAATTCAATCAGCACATTAAAAATATAAATAAAGAATAAAACATTTTAGGTCCTGCTGTTAAAACTACAATGGGATGATGTAATACTATTACTACAAAGTGGATTATTTTCCTGTAATCGTATAATCAGTGATTACAATTATTTATTTATAACAAATTAACGAATGACTTTTTTTTAACTCATTATATTATAGTGACATTTAATGTTTTGGAACGTCCACAAGATTAGTTAGTTCCCATTATCATGTATGATATAACAGCCATAAATACTCCTTCCCACATGGCTCGTAGTTAATACAGCAACAAAACAAGCAGCTTGTCATGTTACAGAGAAACCAGAATGTGTAAACTCCTCTGCCCTGAAGACTCTCTAGTTACAAAAATACTGCACTAATATAAACCTATCATTTTTGTTATAATCAAACTATTGTCAGAGCCATGCTGTTATAAAAAATTAATCCACACCTTTGAGAATTCAACACTGCTGTGGTATAAAACCCTTTAAAAATATGCCATTGTTTCACAGTGGTTGCTATGAAGACTAAATATAATTTGCAGCCATCTTTGTTATTAAGGGCAAAGAGATTTCCTTTCCCCCTTTTCATGGACTATTCACCCTCCAGCCCTCTGGCTGAAGGTACAGGAGCATCCGTGCCACCACCAACACCCTGCTGCCTCCCAACGCTCACCTGGGCTAGTCTATCACCTAACCTAACCCAGTATGTGGGGAAGTGTTAGCTCAGTGGTTAAGACGTTGGACTTCTGTTCGGCAGGTCATGAGTTCAAACCCTAGCACTGTCAAGCTGCCACTATTGGGCCCTTGAGTAAGGCCTTAACTCTCGACTGCTCAGTTGTATAAAAAAATTAAAGATAATTGTAAGTCACTCTGGATAAGGGTGTCTGCCAAATGCTGTAATGTAATGTAGTATGACTAACACAGTAAGACTCAGTGCTGCTGCATCAGTCACTTTATACTATGGAACTTGTTTTTGCTGCTGTACTTGTGCTGCTACATTACACAATAGCTTACAATTTACAGCCCATGTTTCCAGTTTACAGTCCATGTTCTGTGTCTTGTCCTGTGTATTTACTGTTTTGCACTCGTCTCACACTGTTGTGTATTTGCACTTTATGTAGTCTTGTGTACTGTTCCGTGTTGCACCATGGTCCTGAAGAAACGCCATTTTGTTCCAATGTTTACAAGCTATATAGAGGAATGAGAATAAAAACCCACTTGACTTGACTTGATTTGGCTGTTAAGGGTAGACATATGGAGCATTTTTGCCAGCACAGCGAAAGTCTGAGCAAGAGATTCTCAGCACGTTTGTCTCAAGATGGGGATCATGTGTTTGAGCCTGCCATTGTATCATGGCACAGTTAATTGGAAATAGAAGAGAGTTTAGCTACTCCAGCACTGAGAATGGAGCTTTCAAGCAGCTCTGTCTCAGGGCACAAGCCTCATACATTAAACATAAAAGTAAAAGGTAAAACGTAGGTAAGAGAAAAGGAAAAGTGCAAAGAGTCAGAGATTGAAGACGAGATTTTCCCTGGGGTAGGTTCTAGGAGAGACTAAAAGAACATGCTGAATTTGTACTGAAAAAGGAAGTATACTTGGGACAGCAGTCCAAGAACTTTAAGTATCTACAAGTAACTCCAGAATTAGTGTCACCTTTAAAGAGAATGGGCGAAAACATCATATAAACTATACACACAATCATTTTCATTTTCCACTTGGCAGAACATTTTCATAGTGACACCACTTTTTGTGTTTTGAAATTACCACTAAAGAATATGTACGCTAAATGTATTACTCACAGTCTCAAGGCAGTTTATTGTTGCCTTTGAACTTTTCCTTTTTGCCAAATATGAGGGTGCACACATGCAATCATCACCATGAGAACTCATATAGCTGTTGATACGTTTGTTTCTGTAAGGGCAGGGACATAGGATTATACTGTACATACTGTATGTAGCATACAATATATACATCCATGTACAGCGGATCCTACACAGGGTCGCAGGGAGCCTGGAGCCTATCCCAGGGAACTCAGGGCACAAGGTGTGAGACACCCTGGATGGGGTGCCAATCCATCAAATGGCACAATCGCACACTCACAATGCACATTCACACACTACGGACAATTTGGAAATGCCAATCAGCCAACAGTGCATGTCTTTGGACTGGAGGAGGGAAGCACGGGGAGAATATGCAAACTCCATACACACAGAGTGGAGGTGGGAATCAACCCCCCAACCCTGGAGGTACGAGGCAAACATGCTAAGCACTAAGCCACCGTGCCCCCCCAAACACAGTATATACAGTATGTATATATTATATGTGTATCTACTATCAATAGTTTTGAAAAAAAGCAGCATATAACCGTGCAAACTTGCTTTCATTAAGCGCTTTATCCTGGTCAGGGTTGCGGGGTATCCGGAACCTATACAGGGAACACTGTAAGGGCACCACATGCACACATTCACACCTAGAGGTGATTTATCTTAGGTACTCCACAGACATGCCCATGGATACACACACACACACACGCACACACACACACACACACAAATGCACACATAATGGAGAATGGCCGACCCCACAAAATGCAATGTTTTTGGAATTACAATTGGAATCATGTCTCCTTTTTAATGGTCAGATCAGAGCTCCGTCTAACTAGTAAAACTGGACATTGCATACAAGAAAAGCTTCCACACCCACTGTAAAATAAGGTGGTGAATCATTGATGTTTGGGGCTGTTTTGTGGCTGGCAGTCCAGGGACAATTGTAAAGATTGATTGCATCATGAATTTTACTATGTTCTGGAATATGTTACCCTCAAAACACACTTGCCTTTTCCAGGAAAATAAGACTTGCTGTAGATTGAAAATTTAAAAAGACATTCAAAGCAAGAAGGAAATTGCTACAGGGAGACAAAATCAATGTTTTGCAATGGCCATCTCAGTCTCCGGACATGAGCCCATCTGAAAATCTTAAAGAGGAACGTTCACATGCACAAATCTGTGAACATATAGAAGCTTGAAATTTTCTGTATGGAAGAGAGGCTTTACAAAATCTACATGATTATTAATACAGCACACCAATATGTATAAGCTTAAAATACCTCTAATTGCTATTGCTAATTTGAATTTCTATAAATGAAATCAAAATTAAGCTTTTATAGTTTTTTCATTTTAATAAATTATAACTATTATTTCAGAATTAATGTAAAATGCAACCTATATGTATTCTGTTTACTGATGTTTACATTGAAGGTGACAACACTTTCGGAGTTGTTTGCATTTCTTTCAATAACTATTTGAAATGGAATCATGAGCTAGTATTTATGACGCATAACACCTGACTGACACGCATAATCATCTTTAAACGTGGATAAATAATCTACAGATGACTTTAGGCAAAAGACTATCATAGAGCTGACAGACACGGGTGTGATATACAGTAGCAACAAGAAGATTGTGATGAGCAGAAAGAGTAATGTCATTAGATGGACATAACAGCCAGTCTTTTAAATAGAAGGAAACAGACAGTTCTCACATCTTGGTTAAAGATGCCTGCAGCAGTCTGATAATGACATCACTTGTACTCTCTCAAGCCCTGTTGTGTGTTTGTGTGTGTGTTGTATTTCTAGCGTTATTTTATAGGCTGTGGCAGAATTGTGGCAAGTTTGATGTAGCACTGCTCAAACAGAAGGCATGTCAGCAGTAAACACTTCAAAAGGATGTGCAGAAAATTTGTTCTCCCCAAAATCATGTTATTTTGATATAAGGCCCTCTAAATTCAGGAAGGCAGGAAATTAAAGAGCCCCACCCAGAGATGGGCAAAAATACATAAAAATGAAATGTGATTCATAATATTAAATAGAGGTGTAAGTGTAACTACACTGTAATGACTTACAAAATATTGTAACCAAATAATATTGGTATAATATTGTACCAAAACAGGACAGGGTGGCTTAGTGGTTAACATGTTTACCTCGCACCTCCGGGGTTGGGTGTTTGTCCAAAGACATGTGTTGTAGGCTGATTGGCATTTCCGAATTGTTTGTAGTGTGTGAATGTGTGTGCGATTGTGCCCAGTGATGGGTTGGCACCTCATCCAGGGTGTCCCCTGCCTTGTGCCCTGAGTCCCCTGGAATAGGCTCTAGGCTACCCGTGATCTTGTGTAGGATAGGCAGTACAGAAAATGGATTATACCAAAATAATATTCATCCATCCATCTTCTGTACCGCTTATCCTCTTCAGCGTCACGGGGAAACCTGGAGCCTATCTTAGGGAGCATCGGGCACAGGGCGGGATACACCCTGGACAGGGTGCCAAGCCATTGCAGGGCACAATCACATACACATTCACACACTACAGACACTTTGGACATGCCAATCAGCCTACCATGCATGTCTTTGGACTGAGGGAGGAAACCAGAGTACCCAGAGGAAACCCCTGCAGCACAGGGAGAACATGCAAACTCCGCACACACAGGGCCACAGTGGGAATCGAACCCCCGACCCTGGAGGTGTGAGGCGAATTTGCTAACCCCTAAGCCGCCAATATAATATTTTGTAAATTCAGAAATACATATTGTGATAGGGACACAAAATCAGTATTGCCACACCTGGAGATGTTAGCATTCCTATAGATCACACACTAACACTAACACTAGGTCTTTCAGAAAGTGCACTGGTTCTGTGGATTAAATAGTGAAGAATTGCTCAATTAAATGTCTATTTTGTTTCTAAAGTATTACTTTACCTGGGATGTTAACCTGCGGTTATATTTTACTCCGGTGTATTAGTGAGAGCTTATTAAAACTCCATGATTACAGCAGCCTTGTACTGTGAAAAACACATTAGTGAAATTGTGAAATCTTTTAAAGCCCATTTAAACACTGAGTGGTAATAGGCATGGTTTTTGGAACATGCTGAATAGAAACAAGTCAGTCGATACATTCCAGGATTTCAGTTTCCTCCCTGAAGAGTCATTCAGGCATTTGTTAGCACTGCTGTGCTCTTCACAAACTGTTTGCAAACAGAAGGTGCTTTGATGCGAGTACATGCTCTAAAAGCAACCAGAATCACATCATGGAAAATGAAATGCTATAGTATTTTAGAGTATATTGACCATCATATACAAATTACAGAATGGGATTTTATATTCAAATACAGTTCTCAGTAACACTGTCCATTCATTTCAGAGCTTGGAAGCTGACAAAAATATTGAAATGTGAATTAGATATTTATGTGTACATAATTAAAATATATAAAATTAATATTAAAATACAATCAGTTAACTTTCCAGTTCCGGATTTTGGCTTGTACTATACTCTCTTGGAAGCGTAGTACTTTTCTTTGGTATTTCATGTATTCTATATTAGAAAGCTAGCTGATTATACAGGCTGACACCAAGGAAATAAAACATTATATCTACAGGTTGACTACTCTGATATACAAATCGGCCTCTGAAAAAAATGTAAGTATACTGAGGGTAATGATGGCAAACCTCTTTCAGAGAAATGGGCCATCTCTAGCATAGGTCTGTATACTATATACTGCAAAACCTATCCACAAATTGAATATGCATACGTATGTATGTATAGTATGTACTTATGCATTATGAAACCTAATGTTGAAGTGTAGATGGATCTATTTCTTCCATATGCTGACTATGGACATTCTCATCTCTGTATAGATGTCACACTCCCACAAGCTATCCATGCTTAGCTGACCCCTTGAGCTTTATCTCTACTCTCACCTATTTCTTTTCTCTTTTCCCACTCTTGCTGTTAGCCTATCAGAGGCTGGTGAATTCACGCATATCAGCAAGACATGTGAGACACAGCACCCATTTACTCTCCTTTTTCAGCTTATTAACTGTGAAATACATGCCTGTGCTTCTGTTCATCCTATAAATCATTATCAAAGGGCATATTCCAGCATATTCACTGTGCTCGGAGCTACAAAGGTCATCAGATTTCACCACAAATATTCAGTGTTAGGGGCTTCAACATGCAGGTCTCCAGAGTCCATCTCTCTCTCTCTCTTTTACACTCCTGGGCCCAGGGCCATTTTAGTGGCCCAAATCCACAAATCCAAAGGCAACTTCAAGATCCCTTACCCACTATAATAAACATAATTTGTTGTCATTAACTTTGGTTAGAAAAGTGGTCAAGAAATGTAGTGTTTCTGTATATAACATTTTTTCTACCTAAATATTTTCTGAACTTTGCTTGGGTTTTAAGAAATTTGTACATGATTATGAATGTTCTGGCCAGTTAGGGAGGTAGTCAAGGAAAAAAAATGAATAGCAAAGTGTGCAGATTTTATCTGACAAACATAGGCAGGCTATTAAAACAGCTTGAGATTGGAGGTTTATTTACAATTGCCATTAATAATTATAATTAGTTAATTTCTTACATAATTTCTTAGTGCACCTGCTGTTCATGACCATAGTTCTGAAACTGAGGTATGTGAAGCATAGGCAAGAAGTCCACAATAAAAAATGTTACTCATATTGTTATACACGGAATACATTTGGGTTTGAGATCAAATGATGAATGAAACGATAGGTCAGAATTTCAGCTTTCATTTCCTGATATTTGCATCTAGATGTGTTAAATAACTTAGAACATGGCACCATTTGTTTATAACCACCTTTTTTCAAGTAATCACACAATTCAGCTCCAGATGGATTGAGGATCTACAGATCATGATCCATCATAATCTTCCCAAGACACATCTCTAACTTGGGAACCTTTCAAGTTGCATTCTTTGTTCTTTTCAGACCACAAGTGGCGCCTTGCAGCTTCCAGAACCATGGACTTACTTTTTTTGTTGAAGAAATAAAAACACAATAAAACTTCATACACACATGGCTCCCTTATGGCCTAGCAGCTTACAGCAAAAAATGGCTCTGCTGAGACCTGACCAGAAAATTCAGCTAGCACACTGCACAATGCACATTTCGCTTGTCCACAAGGTTGGACATGTATAACTTTTGAATTATAGTCAGTAAGGTTTTAACAAATGTTGGAGTCATTGAAACCGACAAAAGCTTGTAATGCAAATGAGAATACTTTTACAGTGTGATGAAAGACAGGATGTGATGGAAAACTATGCCTTTTAATTTACACTGAACCACTCTGATTATGACAGTGAAAAGAGGCAAAAAAAAAAAAAAAAAAATTGCAAGTCTTCTGAGAAGCAGCTTATCCATATCCACTGCTGGTTCTGGTGTTTTCACACTTGAGTTCTCAAGGCTTTAAAGTCTACACTTTAAAGGCTGTACATAGAATGCTGTGGATTTTTGCATAGTGTGGTGTGAAAGTTTGATTACGACGTTCCACCTGTGGTTAAAGAACTTCATCAAAAGGCATTTTTTAACATAACCACTCAACATCTGTTCTTCTGAGTCGTACCAAAAGTGGACCAGTGTAACTGTTCAGTATTATCATAATCCTAAAACACTGACAGTGGTAAAGAAAATGAGAGCCCGGCAGCTGAGCTGATGTGAAGAGCAAGTGCAGGACTTAATGATGTATCACAAATAGCCTGTTTGAAAGGTGTTATGCATAGAGAATATTAACTTAATGTAATACAGTTGAATTACTGAAACAGATTCCAGTGCATCTGCATAAAGTTGACTGAATCTTAATGAAGGAGTCTGATGACCTATACATAAATAATAATACATCCTGTTGCTGATATGGCAGTTGTGGTTAATATTTTGGTATGTGTGTGTGTTTACATACACAGGGGAAAAGAATTTGGCCATGATGTGGATTTTCTCCTTACTGTACCTAGACCTGGTAAAGAGGATGGACTTCTACCTGCTGTGATTAATCAACTCAGGACACAGGTACTGTAACAGCTTTTGGCTTTTAACCTGAAACTCCTCTTCATCAGCATTCATGAGCGTTAACATGTGAGCGCACTTTCACTGTTCTTTAAATAGGACTTCTGTTCTTTGAAAAGGACACCCTGATTTTATTCCTGCACCCTGGTGTTATTAGTAAATTCAACTGTTCAAACGTCCTCTTATTGCATACGAAGTTATACAGTGCTGTTAAAAAGTATTTGCCCCCACCCTGATTTCTTCTGTATTTCTGTATATCTCACACTAAACTGTTTCATAAATTAAAACAAACTCTAAGATAAAACAAAAGCAACCTGAGTAAACACAAAATACAGTTTTTAAATGACAATGTTATTTCTTGAAGCAAAAAAAAGTTTTCCAATGCCAATTGGGCCTGTGTGAAAATGCATTTGCCTCCGTAGTTACTAATTTACCAAATCTATGAAACTGTATTTGTAATGGGGTTCAGCTGGACTAGACACAACCAGGTCTGATTACTGCAAACCCTGTTCAATCAAATCAACACTTAAATAGAACTTTTTCAACAGCATGGAGTTGGTTAAAATGTCTTACCCAGTAAAACACTATGCCAAAGTTGAAAGAAATTCCAGAAATGATCAGGAAGAAGGTGATTGAAATACTTCAGTCTGGGAATGGTTACAAAGTTATTTCAAAGGCTCTGGGACTCCAAAGAACCACAGCGAGTGCCATTATCTCCAAATGGAAAAATTTGGCACAATAGTGAACCTTGCCAGAAGTGGCAGATCTTCCAAAATTCCTCCAAGAGCACAGCAACGATTCATCGAGCAAGTCACAAAAGAGCCAAGGACAACATTAAAGGACCTACAGGTCTCTCTTGCATCAATAAAGGTCACTGTTCATGACTCCACTATCAGAAAGACACTGGGCAAAAATGGCATCCATGGAAGAGTGGTGAGGTGAAAACCACTGCTAACCCAGTCGAACATTAAGGCTTATATGAATTTTGCCAAAACACACCTTGATGATCCTCAACCCTTTTGGGAGAATGTTCTGTGAATTGATGAGTCAAAAGTGGGACTGTTTGGAAGACAGGGGTCCCTTACATCTGGCATAAACCAAACACAGAATTCCATGGTGGTGGAAGTGTGATGGTGTGGGGATGCTTTGCTGCTCCAGAGCCTGGGCAACTTGCAATAATTGACGGAAAGATGAATTCTGCTCTCTACCAGAAAATCCTAAAGGAGAATGCCCAGTCTTCAGTAAGTAAGTTGAAACTCAAGTGCAATTGGATTACGCAGCAAGACAATGAGCCAAAGCATAGGACTAAAGCCACCTCTGAATGGCTCAAAAAAAAAGAAGAAGCAAAAGTGAGGGTTTGGAGTAACCTAGCCAAAGTATTGACTTGAACCAATTGAGATGCTGTCGCAAGACCTTAAACGGGCAGTTCATGCTCGATAAGCCTCCAGTGTGGCTGAACTAAAGCAGTTCTATAAAGAAAAGTGGGCCAAAATTCTCATCTCCAGTTATCAGAAGCGTTTGGTTGCAGTTATTGCTGCTAAAGGTAGCACAACCAGATTTTAAGTTTAAGATGCTGTGGCTCAGGTGGTAGAGTGGGTTGTCCGCTAATCGTAGGGTTGGCGGTTCAATTCCCGGGCCACATGACTCCACATGCCGAAATGTCCTTGGGCAAGACACTGAACCCCAAGTTGCCCCTGATGGCAAGTTAGTGCCTTGCATGGCAGCTCTGCTACTGTGTGTGTAAATGGGTGAATGAGACACAGTGTAAAGCACTCTGGATAAAAGCGCTATACATGTGTGCCATTTACCATTTAAGGGCTCCCGTAAATGGCGCACTTATAGAGCTTTTAAAAAAAATTAGTCCTTCACATTGGTGATAGGTGTTGGATAACTTTTTTGCTTCAGTAAAAAATAAAAACTGTATTGTGTGTTTACTCAGGTTGTCTTTCTTTTATGTTGTATTTCATTTGAAGATCTAAAATTATTTAGTATGAGATATACAAAAAAAAAAACCCGGAAGAAATCAGTACTGGCAAATACCTCTTCACAGCACTGTACATTATACAGTCATATTCAGAGTTGAGTTGTGCATGCATAGTGAGGCGTTAATAATGAAATTACTGTACATGCATCTTTATTCAGACCTCAGAGTAAAAGGTAAGTGTTAAGAGTAAAACAAAAGAGTAAAGGGTTGTGGTGTGTCTCAGTTACATGTTATTATTGTCTTGCTGTATATTGTCGAGCGAGGAGCAGGATTAAGTCCAGCTTCACTCTTCCCACAAATAATTATTTATTTTCCAGGAGTGTATGATAATTAACAAATTTCACAGCTACACTTATCCACGAAAAAAGCCCACGTCTTACTCATATGTGCCAATTTAAAGGATCAGCGGTAAAACAGTAACCATACTTGAAGTTTACAATGTGTTTTCTTTTTGCTGCTTGTTTGTTTAGCCAATTATTTTGGGTGTGAATAAAAGTATATTACACTGAGAGAACAGCATTCCAAGTGTAAAGCGACTCTTTGATTAATGAGAAAACCAACCCATCTGTTCCATTAAATAAAATTATTTATTTACCCTTTCTTTGTGTGAGTGAAATTAAAAAATGTTTGTGAAACTGGCAATCTGCATTTGAGCTTTCCCTCTGAATAACAAAAGATAATTTCCCTTATTGCTTATATAAATGGGTGAAGTCTTCAAACAAATGGGTTTCTAAGAAGCTAGATCCAGGGGTACCACTCCCACTTCAAAAACTTGGAACAGAAAAAGAACAAATCAACACTTTAGCCTCCTAAGACACACACACACACACACACACACACACACACACACACACACACAAAATCTCACTCTCTCCAATACCATGAGAATTTGCACTTCTCCTCTCAGGAATTGGCAGAGTTCCTCGTAGCAGAATTCTCTCTGCAAAACAGTTTAGATTCTGTGGAAAATGTCATACTTTTCACATTTCTTGGTTTATCTCCCTCAAGCAGCATCCATCCATTTATCCATCTATCCATCTATCTATCTATCTATCTATCTAAGTATATAATGGTTGGCAGGCTCTATTAGGGGTGTAACAATAAACAGCATTCAAGTTCGCTATGATTTTGATATGGTGGTGTCTTGCTATGACACATTTTAAGTATTGCTTGAATATATGCCTTAGGTTTACATTTTCAGCTGAGTATAACCTTCAACATTATAAAAATACAATAATTGAAACTTCTGTATTGTTTGCATGATCGATTTAGACTCTTGAAACATGACTAATTAAACATTAGTTCTCTGGCCAAGCTTTCACTAGATTTCACTAGCTGTTAGAGCTCTCAACATCGTGTAGCTCTCTATAGCCCTAGATGTAGTTTTGGATCCTGCATTCTTCTACTACTGAATATGAACTTCCCAATCCCCACAATGATTTCTTTAGCCTGGAAGAAGCGCTAATACGCCAATACACTAGCTGTTTGTCTAACAGCAAGCTTAAAATAAAACATTTTTCTAAAACCCTTGTAGATTGTTCTGATTTGAAAAGAAGAGAAAGCTACTTTTTCAGAGGAGGAAGAATGGAAGTAATTAAGTTTAAATGCTTATTTAATCTCTTGTTGTATAAACAGTATTTTATTATGACTAGCCTACTGACAATATTTGATAGATTGATGGACAGATGGTTGAAAGGTTGATGAATGCATGATGGACAGACTGATAGATGGATATTTCTGCCAAAGCCCAGGGAATAGACAAGGACCATAGCAGAATATATTATCAATTAATGAAGCAAGTTAATTGACTGATTGGGGAATTTGGTGACAGTTTTTGTAAAAAAAAACAAAAACAAAAAAGGCTGCTGAAACATATCTGTCAAACACTTCTAGAACAACTATTCGAGCATTCTGAAGACTACGGAGAAGAAACATGGTGGGAAAGGAGGAGAGTTGGATAAGGTGTTCTGCAGGAATTATCACTTCATTCTTTGGTCAGCACATATGATATTAAGGCAGGGGAGTTGGCACAGGTGAGCAGAGCACTGTTCACAATTCTCGGGCTTCACATCCTTGTTCTCAGTACACATCAGGAACTGTTCCATCAGCAATTTTATTATTAAAATCTGGAGAGCTTTATTAGACATTTTTTTTGAAGCATGAAAGCAAGCAGGGGAAAGAGATCAGAGGAAAAAGATCCTAAAAGTGTCAGTGGAGGGTCTTTGTCTTTGGAGTATGCATAGTAACACAGCTCTAAATAGTTGATGGAAGGATGGCAAGAGGGGAAACATACAGAGAGGGTGTGACAGAATATGAACGGAGCAGAAACGTCAGAGAAAGACGGCGAACAAAGGTGGGAAAGATGGAGCAGCAGCTAGATAGGGAGCACGACAGGGTGACAGGAAGCGAGAGAATGATGGAGAGAAAGACTTGTCAGCAATTGACTCCGCTGAGAAGAGAGTAGTAGATGAGGGGATAATGAGTGGGAGGTGTTTGATAAAATGCAGTCAGTGGCAGAAGCTGTGCTGGTGATGCTGTTGCCTACTGGCCCACTCTCTCTGTCATCTCAGAGTTTAAAAATCGCAGAGTTTAAAAATAACCCAGCGCCCAACCGCCTCTCATTCCTTCCTTCCTTGTACTCACTCTCTCTCTCTCTCTCTCTCTCTCTCTCTCGTGTGCAATCTCTCTCTCTCCCTCACTCTGTCTTGCTCACTCTCGCCTCCTCTACCAGTAGTCCCTGCTGGTAATTAGCCCTGTTAACTTTCCTTGGCAGAAACTATACTTTGCTCTAGAGTTGCTGTTACCTGTAGGGATATGGGTGCATTTGGCTGGGAAAACATGAAGTTCGCCTCCACAGGTCTCCCAGGGGCAGGCAAGTCTGGAGCTGCTGATTAAGTGGAGGCAGTGGAGGTCGTTGTACGTCGTGTAACCTTGTCATAGCTGATCTGGGCCCCTGTGGTGCTCACTGCATTGCTGAGACTCAGTATCACATGCCTGGCTCTCATTCTTTTAGCTTGATAGGAGGTAAAAATATATCCAAATAGAAAAAGACACTCTGACCTTGTAAAGATGGGCTTCATCGTCTTTCATTTTTCCCCCCGGCAGCTGGATATAAAAGCATAAGTGTGGGCCAGCGGAAAGGGCAGCCAGTCACTAACACGGAGACAGATGAGAGGAAGTTCTGGCCTAGAATCAGGATACACGGTGAACCTGCTTGCCACTTGCTTTTGTGCTGCCCAGAATTTCTGTTAGTTATTTTGATTGTGAGGTGAGGTAGTTAAGGCTCTGAATAGTTTGTTTAAAATAATAGTGTTGTAGTGAACTTGACCTTCCAAACTCTACAGGGCACAATGTAACCTGTATCTAGTGTGTGGGTGTAGGGTAGGTTTGGCGTATTGGTTGTAACTAGTTACACTGGCTTGTGAATAGCATGGTCCCCATTCAAACTTAAAAGCATTTTCTAATGAGACATTTTCCCCCAAGAGACATTGTGTGTACTTATGTTACAGTAATTCCTTTTTCAGATATTGTTTATTTTAGAAAAAAAGCCCTCTGTCATAGGAATTTTACTCAGTTTACACACAAGAGTCGAAGCAACCATGATTAAAGATGTGGCTTCGGCTTATCACTGTTGTTACAATGTCATATTTCAGCATTTCTAACAGGGTGAGTGACATGACATTCGCAACTCAAGTAATTAGCTCAAATTACACCCTCTGGAAATATCCAACACACAAGACCCATACTCGTGGCCCATTAAACCCTTTCAAATGAAAAGGAACTACTATTAGTTTCAGCCTCAGTGTTCTGGGATAGGCTGATGAATGCATGAACCTTGACAATGCCTCTAGTTTATTAAATTTGCTTATGTTCAAATCTGATCGTAAAATGGGTGTACACAAATTGCAATGACATTAAAATATGCCATATGCAATGTTATTCATTTTGGTAGTCCAGTGCGTGATTAATGTTGTTCACTGTATTTATAAATATTTATAAAGGATTTGTTTATTTGTTCAGAATGAAAATTTGGCTAACTTGTGTCATTTCTGATTTCAGTTAAACCTGACCTATTTGAATTTGAAAATGAATAAAAAGTTAGCTATAAAAAGAGTTTACATACTTACCTGCTGATGAGGAGGAAAATGGTTCAACATTCTACCTGAATATGACCTTAAACCACTTTATAAGAAGCAGAGCACAAGCACACCACCATAACAGCCTTTATTTGCAGAACCCCCAGAGAAAATCTCTAAATGTCCTCCTGGGAAGTTCGTATTTATGAGTATTTATGAGTTGGGAAGTTGTAATTTTACTTCTATAATATATAACTTTACTTCTATAAAATGAATGCACATTGGGTGTTTTTATGTTTTTATGAAGCCACTATAAACTTAATTGTCACATATCACAATTGTACAGTGCTATTGTATTTTGTGTGGGCAGTTAGCTGGTTTTATTGTAAATAAAAGAAAGTCTGACAATAACTTGCTGCATATAGCAAGCACATAATAACTGAAATTAGTTTCTGGACGAGTAAACATTCGATTTCAACAAATTTACCGTCAACTGCAGATGTTGCATCCATTGATTCAACCATGCTTTCTTACTGACATGTCCCCAACTCGGAAACTCGAAGCTCAAAGAGTCCAGAGTTTCCCACTCGTAATTAAGACTTTGTGGTGGCGTTCATGTGCGTTCAACTTGTAAATATGATCTTTTCAACATGACTTAAATGCACCATGCCTCAACTTCACTGAAATGTATTTCCTCTGTTGTGTTTATTTCTTTCCTCAGATCTTGCATAGCCTGCTGAATGCTTTCTTTTTATTGGCTCAATATTTCAACATCTGCATAAATTAGGGTGGTTTCCTAATGTAATTTAATGCGTTAAGTATTTACCCCTGTGAAATTTTCCACATTTTGTAATGTTATAACCTGGAACTTAAATGGATCTATTTGGTTTGTATTTCAAGAATCTGCACAAAATAGCTCATAATATTGGAAATTTGGAAATCAATATAGTTACTATAATTATTTACAAATAATAATAATAATAAAAAAGGTTGTGAATGCATATGTATTCACCCCTGCTGAAGTGAACCCCAAATTTTTTATTTCAGTTGAAACCAGTTTGTATCAAAAGTCACATAATTAGTTGGATGGAGTCCACCTCTGTCATGTGTATAGAGTGTCATGTGATTTCAGTATAAATACATCTGATTCTGGAAGAATCCAGAGTTTGTTAGGGAGCATGCCTAAACAACCAGCATCATGAACACCAAAGAGCTATCAAAACAAGCCAGAGACAAAGTTCTGTAAAAATATGTATCAGGGTTTGGTTATAAGAAAAATGTGGAACTTTTGACATTAAATCCATTGTAAAAACTTAGGAAGAATGTGGCACAACTGGGACTCTGCCTTGAGGAGGCTATCCTCCAAAAGTCAGTGATCGGGTAAGGATGGAATTGGTCAGAGAAGCAACAAATACTTTGGACTATTTTGGACTATATGTCAAAAGAACACATCCCTCTACAACCTGACTTACCCCTTTTCGCATGCAGGGGGAAAACATTTGCAATTACCAGCTCTGTTGGATATGACGTGAAATGAATTACCTTCACAAGTGATATGCCCTACAGTCCTTTAAGATAAAAGTGTTATTTTGCACTAAGCCTGTTAAATATGCTTTGTGTGAGTTAGGTATTTTTGTTAAGTTTTATAACCCTCATACATCCATAGTTTTATTTACACTCTCTAATCCTCTTGTGCTTGGTAATTTTGACCATCAGACTCAATAGCTTCCTGCACAGCTTTAAAATCAAAGGCAGGAATGTTTCAAACACTTTGTGCTAACGCAGGCTAATCTCAATCAGAAGACAGAAAGGTTTGAAGTCTCCTGCTCTGCCTCACCGCAGTCAAGGTATTAGATCAGGCTGTTCTCTAGGCCTGATGGTCAAAATATGGCAGCTGCTTGTGGCCTGCTTAAAAAAGAGAGTGAAATTTGGAATCAAAAGCTGGAAAATCTGACCTTTCTGATAGCATTTATAAAAGTGGCAACTCTTTAGTGATGTTGGCCGAACTGTTACACATCACTTGTTTAGAGAGCCGCAGGTGCCGCAGTCTGGCATCTGAGATTGAGAATTTTGGTCAAGGCTGTACTAGTCCCTGGAAAGCACTGAGAGGAACCAATCACTGCTCAAATCACTGATGCCTCAAGGTTTCATAAAGTTCATAGAGAATCTTGCAAAGTCGGTGACAACAATAGGGATTCGGAATGATACGGTATAAATTTCCCAAGGCATTACAAGGAAAAATAATGATCAAATTAGCACAGAAAATGATGAGAGAATCAGTATGAAGTCTCAAAAGAGATTGGCAAGATCAAAATATAAAAAAGAGTAGAGTAGATAATGTGCAAAAAGAAGACAACACAGTTTTCTAACTCTGTTTGAACATAAGCAGGACATTATAATGAAACCAAGAAAGACAATAATAATCATAACAAACTTGATGAAAGCAGAAATGTATGTGCATGGTCAGGGTCAGGGTGAAGAGTATAACTGAGCTAAAAATAGTGTCTAAACTTTCCAATTTCACAAGTGGGCAGAGCAAGGCTTTGTGGAACACTGAAAATGTGGCATATTGTGTCGAGGCTTCGAAACAATCTGACACCGTCTCCACAGTCACACCAAGTGGTCAATTGCAGGTTTGATCAGAAACAACCTTGACAACGATTCTGACAAGCATTGATGAATTATAACCTACATGTTGTTTGTGTCAAACAAGGAAGTGTGTGGGGGAGTAGATAAAGTTCTCAATTGGCATGCTGCCACCCTGGGTTCAAATTCTGGGTGAAGTGTGCCTGTCAGCATTGTTGTAAGAGCTATTTAAAAATTTGTGGTTTTTTTGTTTTTAAATGTGTTGAGCTTGGTTTTGTAACCTGTAGGCTCCTCATTGTGAATAACTATAGCTTATTTTGGTCATGAAAAATGGAGATTAATAAATGCAAAACTGTCCAAATTCTCTCTCGCCTAGGTAATAACCCACAACATCCGCCCATGTCTTTTTAATTTTTTATCAGGAAATTTGGTGGGATTTCACGTCCGATGATTAACAAGGCATCCTGAGGCAAGCAGTGACCATGGGACAGTCCAAACACTATTGAATCATTTCAGTTTTATAAATGTACATAATAAAACTGTCCGGAGAACAGTTCTGGTTCATTGGTTCATCTGGAGATCAACACCTCCTAGCGGCAAACCATGGACATTTCGAAATGTTTCAAAACAGCATGACGTAATAACGAAGCCTCGTTTGCTGAAATCTCGTGACTTGGCCAGCTTGATTCGCACTCCGAACCACTGATTCGAAACAAAAGATTCATAAAGGTTTCAAAGCTTCATGAAGCAGTGCTTTGAAAGCGCCCATCACTAGTCAGTACTCAGTTAGTAAACATATTTATGTTGAAGTTTAAGTACAGATTATGTCCTTAATAGTGTACATTACATAAAACTAGCTGTAAGCAAGGACTTGATTATGAATGCATGTTTTCTTCTTTCTTCTCTAATTCTTTATTCTGACTTATTTTAATGTTTTAACCTTACTAGCCTATATTTCAGACTTCAAATATAGATTTTCTTTGGAGGTTTAAAACTACCTCTGTGCCACCACATCCACTGTTGCACTGCTACATGTATGCTAGTGCAAGAGTGTTTGTTTCTGCCCATGAAAATAGCAACCGGTCGAAAAAAAAGAGGAAAAATTAGGTTTGCACCCAAGTAACTTACAGCAGCAATATGCCAAAGTTGTACCACTATGAAAATACATGCAGGGCACCCAATCAGTGCTAAATTTCCTGGAATCAATTCCAAGTTTTAAATGAAGCTGGTAATTAACTTCATGTAACTCTAACACCAGAGGCATGTGAGAAAGTGAGGATTATTGACTTTCTCATTTGTACAAGGTGAGTACAGCTAATTAGATTGGCTCATCTCAATTTCTAGAAAGTTTTTACCAAACCTAAAACTCATTGGAAAAGTCATGAAGCCTGGGACTTGTTGAAACTAATCAACCTGACAATAACATTTTGTATCAAACAATCTCTAGTATCTCAGTACTATGGAGCTGTATTAGCTGATCAGCATTGGGATTCAGAGCTAGTGGTGGGTGGATGGGGAAGCAGCCAGCTTTAGCTTTAGTTGATTAGAGTTTTGGCTTCTTTCATGATGGGAAGTGAAATGCTCCACATAATTACATACCAAATCAGCTCCTCACCTCAGAGCAGCAATTTCATCTTCACTTCTGCTGGTGTTCAGTTGCGCCCAGAGGCTCATTACATGAGAGAGAGAGTGTGTGTGTGTATGAGTGTGAAAGACGGAAAGGGCAGAAGGGCATTGAAGTACAGAAAGGAGGCAGAAATGACTGGAGACTTTCATCCACACCCTTGTTGTAATTGTCCTCTTCTCCTCAGTCTCAATCACCTTCTACTTCATTCGCTGAGTTTGAGGTCACTTTATCTTACACTGCAGGTTGGAGAGGACTTTTTAGATGAAGGAAGAGTGATGGGCTGTTTCTGGCACAGTGGTCCAGAAATTACATTGAGTGAATGTGACTTCTGACCAGTAGAGACACCGAATGGGTGTGTGTGTCTGTGTGTACTTTAAAGAGAGAACATTTGTGCATTATAATGTATGAATAGGTAAGAGAAAGGCTGGGTGACTGACCAGCAGAAAAAGAGAAAATTAGTGTGTATGAGAATGATATCAAAAGCACTGTTGCTCCTCTGGCAATTATTGCTCTTTAGTAAGAGTGCTGAAGATTTATAGGCTGCAAGAGGGTTATAGTAACTCAACAATTATTGCAGGCACTGGAATTAAACTGACAATTTGTAATCTTAATCGCCTTAGTGCTGTTCCCATCAGGAACTGAATAATCAGAGCAGGCGTAGGCCCAGAGGAAATCAATTTACAGCTTCCATCCTCAGCCAGCCCTGACCATCTCTCTTTTACTCTCTCCCCCTCCTGTCTTCTGTATCTTTATCTCTCATTCTCTCCTTCTGCATTTCTTCCCAGTATTACCTTCAACCCCAATTACTTTTTTGTGTGTGATTTTATCCTTTTCCCCCCCTTAATACATTTACTCACCTCAGTTTTACCTGTTTTTTTTTACTCTGGTTTAAAATGATCGTTTTGCCTTTTCAGCCACTTCACCCCTCCCCTGTGTTTTTGTTCTCGCTCTGTCTTCCTCTGCATACCTATTCTGCTTCCTGCTTTTCTGCATGTGCTCTGTGGTAAAGTCTGGAATTGATTTAATTTCCCATGGAGTGGAACCATTTAGCACAGATTGAGAACGGCATCCTGCTGTTGTCACCACGTTAAGAGTTACAATTTAGCAGTGATTGTATACCAAGAAAAAGTGCCCTTTAGTAGTCTCTGGTCTTTAATGAAAAACTGGGTATTCACTGTTTGTGCTATAATTCCAAAATTTCCATGCATATGTGACAGTGGGGGAGTGGGGGATCTTGTATTGAAGTCTTGTACTGACAATAGCCCTATTAATTAATGCATGAATTATTTAAAAACAAATCCAGATCTTTTTGCTTAAAATTGCGTGTAATGAATTAGAACTTTTTATTATTATTATTATTATTATTATTATTATTATTATTATTATTATTATTTTAAATATAACCTATATTAAAAAATAAATGGATCGTTCATGTGTAAAAAGGATAGAACATAATGCAATGTAGTTTGCATGTTCTCCCTGTGCTTCGGGGGTTTCCTCCGGGTACTCTGGTTTCCTTCCTCATTTGAAAGACATGCATTGTAGATTGATTAACATTTCCAAATTGTCCGTAACGTGTGACTGTTTGTGTGCGATTGTGCAGTGCGATGGATTGGCATCCCATTGAGGGTGTCCCCCACCTTGTGCCCCGAGTTCCCTGGGATAGGCTCCAGGCTCCATGCGACTCTGTATAGGATAAATGGTATGGAATGGATGGATTTTCCAATGTGTTTATATCATGTACATATCATGTCTCACTTTTCAGGGACTTCTCCTGTACTCAGACTTCCAGGAGTCAACCTTTGACCTTAGCAGTTTTCCAAATCGTCGGTTTGAAGCCATGGACCATTTCCAGAAGTGCTTCCTGATTGTGAAGTTGAAGAAGGACCAGGTGGTTGGTCAGCAGGCAGAGCAGAGATGTGGGAGAGACTGGAAAGCAGTGCGTGTGGATCTGGTGGCACCTCCAGCTGAGCGCTATGCCTTTGCGCTGCTGGGCTGGAGTGGCTCCACGGTAAGGGACAAAAGATCTGTGGGCTGTGCACCAAACAAATCCAAATCGGTGCATCCTTCTGGCTCAAAGAATGCTTGGAAAGTTATTTTTGATTTGAATCATGGAATCAGGAGTGAGTTGATTATAGGTGCCTCTAGAAACTGATATACCCTTTCTCATCACATGGTATTCTGGGTGGCAGTTGGCTAAAAAAAAATATACATCCTCATTCTCTGACCTCTTCCTAGAGATCTATTCCACAATGCTTAAGGGCTAGCCTGGGATTAAGGAAGATGGGACCCTCGTTATTTTTTGGTGCTAACATAAAACATTGTAATATTCAGTTTAAGCGATATTATGAAGTCTCTACATTGATATAATGGAAATGTGGTTTAAACTTGATTTAAATAAATCGGTTTGTGGACTTAATTTAACCTTTAATTCTTACTCTCTTTTTGTGCTTTTGTAGCCAGGCTAATTACATTGTCAGACTCAGCGATGGGTGATTATGCTGTCATTAGGCTAAATGCCAAAAGAAAAAAAAGGCAGCACAGGAGAAAGGTAGGGCAGCTAGCTAGACATAAACTTTCTGCACAAACAAGGCAGAACTGAAGCAGGCATTAGACAATTTGCACACAAGCAGATTTGGTAGCGGTAATGATGTTTAAATTCTTTTCAATTCAGTGCCAATGAAATTACCTTTCATTAAATTTCAATTCAAAGTCACACAAAAGAAAGAAAGAAGAAACTCCTATGGTACTGAAGAGTAGAATCCCAATTTAAGAATTTATTGCTTTCCCTCAATTTCACCCCAAATTTCTCACCAATTTGGTCACTTCCCAATTCCCACCAAGGAGCCAGCTCTCCCCTGTCATAAGCCAGCTACCAACAGGAGAGGCTAAGACGTGGGAGGCTAACTTCATCCAATACACGTGAAGCCAACCAACCTTTTTTTTTTTTTCCACCTGCTGCTCATGCTGAGTCACAGGGCAGCATAATATACTCAGAGGAAAGCGCTATCTACCCTCTTCTGCATACATGACCTCACAGACACCCATGATTGGCTAGTGTCTGAGTGACAGGGGACAGAGAATATACCTTCTTTCCCACTCAGAGAGCTTTGCCAAATTTGCTTTCTTGGTTCTCGGCTATGGATGGCTCTGGCACCATCAGGATTTGAACTTGCAATCTCTTGAACATAGGGCAAACCCAGGGGCCAGACATTAAAAAAAAGGAATACATTTATGTAACCATTTCACTTTGATATGAAAACATTTCTCTATTCAGTCAGTATTATTATATATAAAACCAGTATTATGATTACCATTAAGCCATGTTCTGCTCTTTTCGGTGAAAGTGAAAGGATGTAGAGGAAAGAGCAACATATTTTTTGATATGCTGCTAGAAAGTTTCATTTAGATTATCACTATGCTGCATATATTCAGTTCATTTTGTTATTATACAAGATAAAAGTGCATTGTTTATGCATTAATTCTGTTTTTTGGTCACCTGATAAAATTTATAATTTGCTCCACCATTCTTTGCTTTATTACATTGCTTTGTTCATTCGTGGGCTCTGCGGTGTCAACACTTACAGTGTTTTGTTGATAAACAGTGCTAAACTGGCCATGACCTTTGGGAAATTAGCATAATGCAGAAAGCATTAGTGATTAGATGAGATTAATAGAGAGGAATTTAAATAGGTCTGCTGACCATGATAAGACTTTCTAAAGAGATTAATGTCAAATGGTGCATTTAATTCAACCTGCAGATCGGCAGAAAACTGCATTTAGATCGTAAGTGCAGATTAGAACTAATCGTGACTGAGGTACTAGATTTTAAATTTGAAAAGTTTACTTTTTTGTGTAATTGATTAAGAGGAAAATAATAGAGAAGATTAGTTTGTTACCTTCCACAAAACGTTTGCTCTGCATCTAATGTGTGATTTACTTGTAAAAGCATATTTGTATGTTATATATACTGTGTGTGTGTGTGTGTGTGTGTGTGTGTGTGTGTGTGTGTGTGTATATATATATATATATATATATATATATATATATATATATATATATATATATATATATATATACACACACACACACACACACACACAGTACTGTGCAAAACTGTACAGCAAAGATGCCTTCAAACATAAAGAAATGAAAAGTTTCTACATTTCACAAAAACACTATAAAGTGCAGTAATAAACAGTGATAAATGAAACAAAGTCACTATTTAATTTGATGACCCTTGGCTTAAAAAAAATGAATAGTCTCAGGTACACTTTCTACAGTTTTATAAGGAAATGAGCTGTAAGTGTTATTGAGCATCTTGCAGAACTAGTCACAGTTCTTCTGGAGATTTTGACTGTTGCACTTGCTTCTTATTTTTGCAGCAAAATCCAGCAGATTTCATTATGTTTATTGTCTGAAATGTGGTCTCTTATGTAATATGCTGCTTTCTTTACTGACATTTTTCTGTAACATTTAATTTTGTCCTGGAAAACTAATGCTTGGAAATCTAAAACGTTTTTGTACTGACTCATAGTCATAAAAGTCATAAAATAAAAGTCTATAAAAAAAGTTTGTACTAAAAAATAGGGTGTCTAAAACTTTTGCACAGTACTGTATGTATACATATACATATACATATACATTTCATTTCCAAGAGCTGTAAGCTGTAATTATCAAGATTAAAACAAACAACAAAAAAAAGGCTTGAAATATTTCACTTTATGTGTAATGAATCTAGAATATATGAAAGTTCCAGTTTTTAAATAAAATCACAAAAAAAAATTACTTTTTAACTTTTTTTGGTACACTTATATGTGTGTGTGTGTGTGTGTGTGTGTGTGTGTGTATATATGGCTTGTTCTACAAGCTGCTCAGTAAAACTTACCAGCTCATTTCCTTATAAAACTGCACTTTAAATTTTTAAGATTAAGATTAATTTTTTTCACTACTGTATATATAAATCATCTGTCTTACATCTGTCTTGACTGTGTCTGTGCAGCAGTTTGAACGAGACCTAAGGAGATTTTCCCGTCTGGAGCGAAACATGCTATTGGACAATCATGCCCTCTTTGACAAAACTACGGTATGTCATACGCGTAACACGCACTTTTCTACATCTAGGACCCAGCATTTCCTTCCACAAGCAAATACGTATATAGAATCATGTACAGTAACACTGCAATAATCCTACGTCTGGGACAACTCACTACATCCTATTTGTATGCACTGTATGTGCATGTGAGTGTTTGTGTATTCACTACATGCAGCAAACATCTAAGGAATTTAAGCTATATATTTAATGTAATGTTAGATCACCAAGATGACAAATCTCTGTTCTGGTCTGTAGGAGGAAAGGTGCCACTGAATCAGGCTGGATCTCCTCTATTGTCTCTTTAGAATTGTAAAAAAAAAAAGAACCTTATATGTGATGTAGGAAAGAGAAAGGACTGTGACGCAACCGTGAGCTTCGTTGCGATCTTGTGCTTTCTACTTGTCTGTGGAAACTGTATGAAAGCTTTACACTGCTCTTGATCACATGATATGCTGACGTTTTATGAGTTGTAGCACACAAAACACAGTAGCAGCACAAAATATGTCAGGCTTTCACTGACTATGTAGGCTTTTTTTGTTTGGCTGTACTTATTTTAAGATGCCTAATTGATAAAGGAGGCACAAGACACATTAACATTTTGCAATTTTTCTTTTTAAACAAAATCAGTTGCCTCTCTGAGTACACACAGCTAAAACTTCACACATTACAGTAATGTAGATAATGTGGAGCTGTCAGTAAGCTCACATAAATGCACTCACTCAGTCACGCAAAAGACACTCATGTGGCATACACACACTAATGGAAGACATCTGCATATTACATATACGATTATGCAGAAAATGCTTCTAATGCCTTTCATAATTGAGTAATTTGCTTACTTGACATCCTTTACCAATTCAGCGCAAATAAAAATACCACATGACACATTCAAAGCCTTTATACACACTTTCCCCCTTAAAAAACAACTGTTCTTATCAAATTTCACTTTCACCGAGACTGACAGGAATTTAGCCTGATAGTGACCAACATTAACATATAATGACTGCCACACTGTTTTTTCTGTAACAAAGTAATCCATCAATGTTGTATCCCAATGGCTCGCTGTGACAGCACAGCCTCAGCCATGCTGACAGCCAATCAGGACTGACACCTTGGGAGGTTTCCTCCAATGGGCCTGCAAATCATATAATGTGTGCTGTCATATCTGTCACATATCCTGGCAGCTCAGATGAGTCGATTTATGATCCAAGATGAATGATAAAAGTAGACTATAATGATAGACAACTGCATACTGCCTTCTGGGTCTTTTTCAGATGTCCTTGTTTACTACTATTTTGTATTGTCTGTCTCTCTAAGTTCTCATTTATGCATGTCAGTGTTAACTGGAACAAAAATAATGCATGTGAGATTTTCAGTCATGCAGGTCACTTTGAATGTCTAGATATAAACTTATTTATACCTTCTTTAATAACTGCTACCAAAAATCTCATGACTGTAACTGTTGTATGCTCACGTTTCATTTTATAGTTAAATACCACATGGACATGGTCTGCAGATAAACTTCATATGGCCCTCCATTATTCATCATTTGTTCATTCGTATTCAGTACCAACTTTATCCAGGTCAAGGTCATGGTGGATTCTGAGCTTATCCCAGGAACACTGAGGTGGGAATGCACCATGGATGGGATGCCAGGGCACTATACATTCACATTCACACACTCATTTACACCTAGCACAATACAGCCTCACCAGTCCAAACTACTGGCATATTTGTGGGGGATGGGAGGAAATCAGAGAACCCAGAAGAAACCCATGCAAACCCATTCTTCTAGCAGTTCCCCTGTGCCCCACAGTTTGAATACAACTTAGAGTAGATATTGGTAGTTTTCTCAAACATGTTTCCTCACTCATCAGACAGGGTTTATTAGTTCTTCCAAGACCTTTAGTTATTCTAATATCCTACTAGTAGAATGTAAGATTAGGGGCAAAACATGAAGAGTCCAGTCATCTTTACTTCCTATTGCTTGACCTCAAATAATATTAGAACAGTTATGGGACCACATATTTAAAACCCCATCTCAATTGGAATGATCTATGACATATATACAAATACAATACTGATTCATGTAAGATGTTGGGGTGCCAGATGATGGACTCAGTGCTGAGTCAGTGTGTATACTTTTGCCACTCGTGACTTCAGGTCCTGTCCCATGAACTCATTTGCATTGTGTGGTTGACATGAAGTCAAGCAGCCAGTGATGTCGGGTTTTCAAACATGCCACAGGAGTCACACAAAGGGAGACGACCTGTCTCTCTCCATCTACAAGGTGAAAAGGAGGGTCAGCATTCAGGCAGATATGAAAGACGAAATGACATTTGGAGAGTTCATTTAAAGTCAGAGATGCACAATGACTTTGGGAGCACCGATGCTTGGAAGAGGAGACAGTGGCACTGACAATGTTTATTCAGAGACAGAGACTGGAAGGGATCTCGGGAGGCTATACGTGTACACACACTGTCACACTGATACAGTCCTCAGTATAATGTCTTGGGTGAAGGTCAGTCCTTCTTGTGGTAAGACATGGAGAAGAAGAAGTCAGTGGACAGTATGCTATTCAAGCATCAAGTTAATGAAGATCAATTAGATACCTCTTTCTCTGTGCCGCTTGCACACACAGAGCCCTCTTTTTATTCCGCTGCCTAAGACCAATGCCAGTGGTGTGACATTGGCTGCCGTGAACACTTAATTAACCGGAAGAAAGTATAGCTGACACAGCTGAGTTAATGGTGCTTTTATTTTTGTGAAATGCTCTAATTGACCCTCTGATGATGGAATGAACTATGTCTTGTTCCTGTCTAATGGATATATACTAAGAAAGGGCATAGTCTGATGAGGTTGCATAATTATCACATGGGTGAAATCTTGACAAGGTCATCCTGAGTGTTGGCAGCCATTTTCTTTCTTGATGATGGATGTTATTGAGTGTTCCAGTTAAGAACAAGGCAGAACATGCTTAAATTACACCAATTACAAGCTAGCACTTATGTGAATAACCCCAGCACCTCTACAGAAGATGTAACAGCTTTAGGAAGGTGGTAATTATTGACTAATGGGAGTCTGTAGCAGGGTAGTTCTTAACGGTTTGCTTCAGAGTGCCACATAATTTTAGAGATTCACACAGAAATCGGATTGCTGTTGAAATGTGCTCCTGTGAGTCCAGTGTACAAGTTTGCAGGGTTTCTTTGACTCTTGTGTGACTTTGAAAGTCATTGGATAGGCACCTCTGACTTGAGGCAATTTTATGTCTTTGTAGGAATAACAGATTCAGATGTAAATCAATGTTTTGTATAGGCTTGACACTTATGTCATCTATCATTCTCTAAGCAATGAAAATATGAAAGCAGAAATGTACTGTTTGCTTGGCCAAGGGTGTGTGGGTGTGTGTGTGCGTGTGTGTGTGGGTAACTGTGTCCTCTGCTGTAGGGCTGAAGGTGGAGGATAATTAATATGTGGTCTGGGCTTTGATGAATGAGGACATTGGAAGATTTCATCAGCTTCAGACAATTCTGCTCCCTCCCCAAACAGGAGGTTTGTATGACCCTGCTAACACCTCCTAAAATAGTCCCCTCTCTTTGGCGGTCATTGGGTGTAGGTGCGTTCTTTAAAGACATTTGTCAAAATTTAGCATTGTGAATATAGCTTTTCCTTTGTTATTATTCTTCACTGTTCTTGTGCGGTGCATAGGAATTTGGTTATTCCATATATTAATGGTGTGTGTGTGTTTGTGTGTGTTTGTGTGTGTGTGTGTGTGTGTGTGTGTGTGTGTGCGCGTGTGTGTATTCTTTCTGGTAGGGTAATTACTCAAAGCCAGATGTAAGAGAATGATTAATAACCAAGTAGTGTGCAGACTCTGAAGCCGGATGTCCTGGCATAGGGGTTGTAGCAGTATCTATCATATAACATGGCATAATTAATATCCCCTCATCTACATGAGAGCCACTCTAATTGTCCAGAGAGCTCACATCACTTACTGAACACTCAAAGCTACAGCCAAGTCCACTGACTGACAGTGGACAAAAGTGCAGACAGGATTTATTTCTACAGTTTTATTTCCTTAATCTATTCCATTAACCATGACTGTCAGCAGCTTTACATAACATATACAGCTGCTTATGCTTGCACAGAACTTTTATGATAATTGCCTAAACTTTGTGGATATTTCTGAGTAGAACTGGTTTGGTGTTTAAGCTTATAATGGTGAGTAAGACCTAGTGTTTTTATTGTGTACAGAAATCCATTTATTTTAATAAATGCTAGCTTGCTTCTTTTGCTTTGTGATTAAGCCAGAAGCCTTTCTTCCCACAGATCTCTCTCAAAAGAAACGGGTCTGTATTTCCCCCAGAGAGTCTTTTAGCCCAGATAGCTCAGTGAGAATAATGCTGGACTAAAAATGGGACCCTTCTTTATAAAGGGTTCAATTAAAGATTAAAGATAGAAAACACAAGAACGAGCAGTTGCACACAGCATGCTACGGTTTTAACACTTCTGTGAAATTATAATAAAAAAGTGGGTGTATTTCAGGCATTTTTGAAAAAATTAATCAGATATTATGTACTGTATTAAATGATGCCCTTTATACTCTTTCTCATATGGTAAATATAGATAATCATATAGACATTTTAAAGAATTGATTTTTAAAATCATTCATCAGCAGGCGTGTGGAATAACGGAATACATGTAGCAGCGTTACATAATCAGGATACAAAAATCTGCTAACTGTAATCCGTTACAGTTACATCAAAAAACAAAGTAATCGGATTACAGGTACATTTTGTAAAAAAAAAAAAAAAAAAAAAGGCAATACTCTCAGGATTACATTTTTTTTTTCATTTAAAACCAAAGAAATTAATCTTTTGACATAATGCAATATAGACAGCAGCTTGATTATAGTTCTGGTTCTCTCTTGCCAGTCGTGACTCACATGAGCAACCTCCTGGTGTATGGGCAAATACATTTTGTAGAAATGAACACAAATTGTTCTCTGAAATGCTTTTGTGATGTAACACGCATCAGGGACAGTGATCTTTTATTTATTTATTTAGTTTATCCAAACATTGAACATGTTTTTAAGCTCTAAAATGAGCTCTAAATAAAAGTATTTTAGATCATATTGCTTTTCTCTTGACTTTATTTAAATATGCGGCCTTGAAATAATCCAAAATAATCAGATTACATTACTTTCATATTGCGATACTTGGATTATGTTACTGATGACATTTTTTAAATGAAGTAATTTGTAACTGTAACGGAATACATTTGTAAAGTAACCCTACCAAACCTGTTTAATAGTTATACTTTTTCTTTTTTTTTTCTTTTTATAACTTATTAATTTTCTTGTTCTTAATGTATTTAATAGTTTCCTTTATTTACTGGTTTCCGTTCTATATTTATGAATCTACCGCTTCAATAGTGACATAGCATGAGGTAGGGGCTTTTGTCAGTGCTTTGCTCAGCATGATTCCTACCAAATTGACTCAAAAGAACTGTTGGAAATTTTTGCCATCTTTGCAAGATAGCAACACTGAAAAAAAGAGGCTGTGCCAAAGTAATATTCTCCCACTAAAGGACAATGAAGTCTAGACTGGTGTCTATCAACTGAGCAGGAGAAAATGCAGTGCCAAACAATGTTTTGACTGCAGCCGAGAAAGTTAGCTATGGCCATATTTTTGCACAAGTGACTATAGCTGTAATTGTTTTTCACAAATTTGTTTAAATAAACTTCCAGAAGTACTGCATGATAACAGGAAGGTCCTTGTCATGTCTCACAACACTGCCAAATGTCTTAATTAATAGTAAGACATTATACCCCCCCCATAGAATTTGGTTGTGCAGAACACTAATAACAACACTAATAACAACATAGCCTCAAAACAAATTAATCCGAGAGCCTATCACACTTGCTATAGACTACTGTCCACTGAATTTTTAGAGCAACCCATAATAAGCAGTTGACAGCATACAGTCATCAAATATAGTGTATATACATAGCCTAAGCTTTACAAATTGTTCAAACTTCTCCATGGTTGTGAAACCATAACTATTTATACAAGTGCATATTAGAGCCTAGAATTGCATGTTCTATTCATTTAAATAGAACCTTTTTAAACTTCCTATATTTTACAGTTACTGAATTGGCCTATAAGATCAGTTCATAGTAAAGATAGGAGTACAATATTAAGGCAAAATGACAATATTTAGTGTTTTGATACAGAAAATCCCAATACATGATCAGCATACCTTGATTATTGAGATTTAGCCTTTGCATCAATCAAACTTGAATATATACAATATTCTAGAAAAATGCATATACTCATATTTGCCATGAAAGCCCAGCTGCACAGAACGTGGTGTATATAAAAAAAAATCTCGCACACAGTGAATTTGGTGAAATCTATATTTATCTTAAACACTTACACTACATTCCTGGAACACACTGATGTGTCATTAATAAATAACCATATGCAATACACAACCATATGCTGTAAGGTGCCATTATTTGCATATGGTTGCACATGTTATGTTTCAAATGTTTTAACTTTCACTTTCACTTTTCCTGACTATGTATTTAAACATGAACCTTCTGCATAATTGTACTTAAGTTAAGTAATAAGTTTATTCTCAGTCAACCACCAATCTCCATCTTCTGGATTTTTAATTCTGGCTTAGGGTTAGGTGTTCATACTAGCACTATCGAATGAATTATCCTTGAACTAGAATATGGATATAATACATAGGACCTCTCTAGAAAAAAAAATGCTTTCTTGCACAGCCCTCCTAAATGCTCAAATATTAAACATGATGACACAAGCTAAGCCGATATGTTACATTGCCATACGCTAAATGCAAATACGGCTGCTTCTTGATTACAAGCATCCTCCTTAAAAAATGTCATTTTAGTCGAAATAGATGTTACTGCAGAGTGATAAAGACCTAAGAGGTGTTTAGTTGAAGCAAACTGCATTCTGAAAAATGTGGCTATGGAGCTGGTGAGCTGTTTCATTATCTCCTGTTCTCTCAGATTCAGGATGTGACTCTGGATGGATCACAGTATATTTGGCAGCATGTCGATAGCAGATTTTTCACTACAGATGACCATGTTGCTTGCAGGAACATAGTGTCACAGCACACACAAAACAGTTAGCAAGTACAGAGTACAGGTCATGGTTGTTAATAAGTCTTAAAGGCACAGCGAAAGAGTTTGTTTCATGAGAACTAATAGAGTGGCACTGCAAAATAGAAAATGTAAAAATAGGTACTGAGAACCACACAAACATATATAATGAAGCTCTGGAAATGTACTGAAAGTGAATAACAAATAGCAAACTTGTAAGATGATTCGGAGGCTCCACTGAAATAGGGCCTTTTTGTTATCAGACCTGGACCAGACAAGCGTAGCTCTAGATAGTGGTTATAAATAGACACGGTCATCAGTCTGAGATATTTAGACACCTGCTTTTGTCACCTTTTTAATCACCTTCCATCCGCATAGGTAGACACATACACACTGGCATACATACATTTGCATACAGATTCATTGGTGGCAGCGAGAAGCAAGCCTTTTCTGGCATGCCAACAAGGTATAAACATTCGTTCTAAATCCTGGCACATGTCCCTCTTTGTTAGATTCAAACACACACACATACACACACACACACACACACACACACACACCTCTGAGCAGTGAGCAGTGGATGACTGGACAATAACAGGGCAATTGTGTTGGGCTTTTGGGAGTAACGCTTTTGAAAACTCCCAGCTGGTGTGTGTGTGTGTGTGTGTGTGTGTGTGTGTGTGTGTGTATTCTGGTGTGGATCATGAAAAGGTGGGTCTACCATAAGGAGAAAAAAGGAGAGGCAAAACGGTTTAATTTAGTCTCACTTTACATCTACCGAGCATCATCCATTTTTTGTACCAGTTATCGTACACAGGCTTGCGGGGGAGCCTGGAGCCGATCCCAGGGAACTCGCGACATGAGGCGGGAGACATCCTGGATAGGGGGCCAGCCCCTCGCAGGGCATAATCACACACACATTCACACACTATGAACAATTTGGAAATGCCAATCAGCCTACAACACATGTCTTTGAACTGAGGGAGGAAACCGAGGTACCTGGAGGAAACCCCTGAAACAAGGGGAGAACATGCAAACTCCACACACACAGGGTGGAGGTGGGATTTGAACCCCGGAGGTGCAAGGCAAACCGGGTAACCACTAAGCCACAGTGTGCCCCCTACTGAGAATCATGTACAGACAAAAATAACTTGTATGTTGTGTATGCCAGTTACACAATAAAATGCTGGATAGTATACACGCATCATCATCCTTTAATTGGGTCCTATTGACGTATGTGTTACAGAGAAATGTCTTGACAGCTTCGCCTCTTCTCCCTCTGGAGCTTTGACTCACTGCTTGATTATGAGTGCGTGATGAGCATGTGTATGCGTATGTTGTGCTTCTGCCCAGGTCAATGGTAGAGGAGATTGCAGATCCTTTTTGTACTGGTAAATAATTACTGAAGCGTTCTCAGAAAATGCAATGGAGATAAAAGATGGAGCTTCACCAGCCACAGAGGACTGCATGGCCTCTTTGGTCAGGGCTTTAGCAGTCAAGATCAGCCTCTCTGACACATGCTTTGCTTTCAGAGTAAAATTATTCTGATAAATGGGAGAGTTTGTTCATAGTGATTATACAAAGCAGAAAGCCTTTTGAGTATTCCAACCTACTGAGTCCTGTCATTTGGGCATACGATAAAAGAGAATTGTTTTTCTGTAAATCAGGAAGGCAGTGTGGGTGGACCAAACATGGAGAAAAAAAACATTTAAATTTACTTGAAGCTGAATGAGAATGCGAATTTGATTGTAAAAAGCTGAGGAGACTGAATGCATGTGAAACTCATGGATTCATCTCAGCCATACACAAGAACAAACTTGAAATTGAAATGAGCTCTCTCTCTCTCTCTCTCTCTCTCTCTCTCACTTTACATGCAGACATATTGACTAAGATTCTCCCACACACTTAATGCCACGCATTTCAAATCTAATTTATTCAACATCTACACAATCTAATTAATGGGAACAAGCACTGTACATGGTTCTGATTGATAAATAAAAAACAATTATGTTATTTCTGCCTTAATTAATTTTTAATTAACCTAGTTGAATTGCTTAATATCCATTAACTAATAAAGCCAAAATCTGCTCCAAAATGGCAACAGATATTTGTGCATGACAGTGAAACATGCCAGTGAAATGATTGTCATCTTGAATCTCTAGTCTATAATAATTTAACCATGAATAAACATTAGTCACCCATCATTTTAAAAAAGCAGCAGTAGGGCTCATTTGACTAGTGTCAAATCAAAAATGTAATTTTTTTTTTTTTTGAGAAATGATTATCTAGTTAATCATTTCCCCATTCTTTGGAATGTTATTGAAATATTAGAAAATGTTAAAAAGCATTAGAAACAAAACAGCATATGACATATACTTTAGCCTGCTCTGGTCAGAATTTGTGTGTGGAGTTTAATCATCATCATCATCATATTATTATTATTATTATTATTATTATTATTATTATTATTATTATTATTATTATTATCCATCAATCCATTTTCTCTACTGCTTATCCTACACAGGGATGAAGGGAAAGTGGAGCCTATCCCAGGGGCATAAGGCAGGGGACACCCACCTTGTATATATTATAGTATAAAATATATAAAAGTCACTATATTATATAATATTGTAAATTAGCTGTTAAGCTGAACAGCTGGCAAATTAATTAATTTGTGGAGGAAGAACTGGCTGATTCTTTACTTTAGACTTGTCCTTCCTTTGTAAACAACATTAGAGATCGCATATTATTGGGAACAACACTGTGGCTGCGATGATCTATGACACTTGTCTTTGGCTCTTTGGCTTTTGCCTCATATCTAATCACAGCCATGATCCCAGAAAAAAAAAACCCACAGCCATGATGTTATTCTTGATAGCACACTCTTTTCATGTTGTATTGCTTAACAAGAATTAACTGGAATATGATTCTTTATAGATCATGTTGTTGTGTGTTTTCTGGAAGTACCTTCTGTTAATACTCAGTTCATAATTTGTACATGCATGCTTATGTGTAAGTGTGGTCATCATTATTAAAATGGCCAATATCCCCTTAACCCAAAAAATTTATTACTTCATAGTTTTATGAAACACTTCATCACAGGTGATTCATCCCCATGTCAGGATCTTACATTTACATTTACGGTATTTGGCAGATGCCCTTATCCAGAGTGACTTACAGAAGTGCTTTGAATTCTTTATCAATAAATACATCCTGATACTGGTTTACTACTGTAGGCCACGGACCAAGAATACCATCAGTCTAAAAATGCTATTGGGGATGCAATATATTAGACTCTTGCGATCTCCCCGGACAACTCTGAACTCACCATCGGTCAGTCCATGCAACCTTGGGTTAACTATTGACAATCAATATTGACATTTCCTCTCACGTTGCTAATCTACCATGCTTAAGTCGATTTCTCCTTTACAACATCAGAAGGATTCATCCATTTCTATCCATACAGGCCACGCAAATGCTTGTTCAGTCCCTTGTCATTTTGAGACTGGACTAGAGCAACTTGCTCCTGGTAGGTCTGCCTCTGACCACTATTCGACCTCTGTAACTGATCCAGAATTTTTTTCAACCTTCATAAGTTCTCCCACACCACCCCATTGCTACGATCCCTCCACTGGCTTCCTGTAGCCGCCCACATCAGATTTAAAACACTCATGCTTGTCTACAAAGCCAAAAATGGACTAGCACCCACTTACCTCAAAGCACCTATCATACCCTGCATTGCACCACGCTCCCTGCAATCCTTTAGCACTGCTCAACTTGTTCCACCATCTCTCACAGTACAAGAAAGGCCTAGATGTCTGAAGTCACTTTTTTTTGTTGCTATATTACCTCCCCAACAGTTTTTAGACTGATGGCATTCTTAGTCTGTGACCTAGTGAACCAGTATCAGGATGTATTTATTGATAGAGAATTCAAAGCACTTCTGTAAGTCGCTCTGGATAAGGTTATCTGCCAAATGCCATAAATGTAAATGCATCTTCATAGTTTTATGTTCCTGTTTAGCACATCAATCACATTGGTAGACATTGGTAGCTTAATATCTTAATTTATATTTTCTAAATCTTAGTTTAGAAAATTTTAATCTCACTGCAGGATTCAAACAAACACAGTGTGTATTTTTTTGACAGTGTTCCAACTTGCTCTCAAAATCTGTCAAAAAGATGCAAAAGTGAGCCACTGAAAGTTTTTTGCCAAAAGGTTTACAAAAACTAACGAACATTGGGTATTTTGGCCCACTTTTCATCTACTGTCTATCAGTCTTTAAGATGAGTAGTCAAAGCCAGCACATAGTGGTGAAATATTCAGACTGAAGACGGCAGGTCCGTTCCACTCCAGCCTACTGATAAAATAATGTATTACACACAGTATGTCTGCAAAATGGCTCGATTTTTCAGAGCAGTCTTGAGTGAGTGTATGGTAATGTTTCTCAGCAGGAGGTGTGCTGCTATACTGCTCCTGTCTTCAGATCGTCCTATAAAGTGTAAGAAGGCCAGGGATCATTGTCAGACATTATGTGGTGTGCCATCAACTTTCCTGTTGTGCTAATCCTAGTATTGAGGCATGGAGATGGGATCTCAGTATGTGGCTAGCCTAGAGGCAGAACATGATTGATCTTCAGAACTGTACTGTCTAAGGGGCCATGTCCTAAACAGATCGCTTTTGGAGACATTAACGTGCAGGCTTTTTATGCCTTTTGGAGTTGGCACTGCACATGTGAATTGAATATCCTAGCTGGCTGTGAAGTTATATGCACAGAAGATTATTTCCATTACAAGAACAGGTTCTTGTAATGGAAAGAAGAGTAGATAAAAAGAAAGTAGGGTGATTTCTTTCAAACTTAAATTTTAGCAGTGCCGTGTATACCATGTAGTAAAAAAATCTAGATGAAATATTTTCCTAAAGAGAATTGTTTATAAACCTTCATTACAGCTACACAACCCTTCATTACAACTGACTTAAAGCTACATGATTCCTGATATTCTGGTATATATATATATATATATATATATATATATATATATATATATATATAGAGAGAGAGAGAGAGAGAGAGAGAGAGAGAGAGAGTGTTGAGTGATGCGCACATACTGAGGACTTAACACCAAAAATGCACTTCAGATGTGCCTGCAGTCTTATGTGTTATTTGGATAGATGTGTAGGAGCTGAGCGCATGGGTGGAGTTTGCCAAAAGCAAAGGCATGTCTCAGTTAAACGCCATTCTGTCCTTGAACTTAAGTTGATTTTTCTGCTGTGATATTGGCTCGAGAGAGGAGCAATATTAAGTCCAGCTCCAGTGTCTGACAGTTTGATGTAACCACAGTATGTCACTCTGAAATTCAGGTTTTGGGTTGTAAACACACTGAAAAAAAATCGTACTATTTGAGGCCAAGAAAAATGTTTCTTTTTCAAATAGATGAGACTTTTTTTTTTGGATCAGAGACATTGCTTATCACAAAAAAATTATTGCATAATGGTAAAATTATGAACTAGTGTGAATTTAGAGTGAGCTGTATCCAAAGAAATAATTGGTGTTATGTTAATAATTTGACCAGTCAGAATTGCTAATTAAATGCATGGTAAAATAACCTGCACCCTGTGCACACAATATATTTTCATAACTGTGATTTATCATATGCTCACTGTTAATTGTGAACACAATTTAATGTGGCCATGATTTAGCATCTCAGGGCCACATAAAAATTGCATGCACAATTAACTATTGACATATAATATATATATATATATATATATGGCTTGTCCAGTCACTTGTTGCAGCTCTGACTAATAGTAATTTCACTCTTGTCTACACTCTAAAAAACACTGGGTTAAAAACAACCCAAATTGGGGGTTTTTTAGCCCAACGGCTGAGTAAATATAGGACAGAACATATTTTGGGTTAAACTAACCCATCATTGTTAATTTTAACCCAGCAGGTGGGTTGTTTTTCAACCCAAAGGATAGTTTAATTTTTACAAAAATTCTGGGTTAATTTTATTTTATAAATGGGTTAATATTTTCAGGGTTATTTTTATCCTTTGAAAATGCCAAATATACCACATTATAAACAAATATGTCAACATGGTATCTCTTTGAAGTAAATGACTCAAATAAGTCATATTTAAGATGAAAACTTCAGAGTTTGATCAAAGGAGATGTTTAAAACATGCAAAAAAAACCCCTGAGTAACCAACTTATGATCCAGTGTGCATTACAAACAAGTAAGTCAAAGCTAACGACGATAACGGCATATTTGATGTCATGTAAACTGGACTTTTATCGCACATTTTTGCTTTTTCAAGTGTACAGCAATGGTTTTATGGAGAAACATATTGATACGAAACTTCACATCACTCTTCAGTCATGTGTTAATTTTTAACACACCTGCATGTCTAGTTAAGGACAACACATTTTGTGTTGCTTTAAACACAATCAATTTGTTAGTACATTTAACACATGCTGGACATTTCCACACAAAGGTGTGTTAAAAAAACAAACAAAACACAAACAACACAGAGATGTGCTGTTTATAATTTTATTCCCTACAATTATCCTAAAATGCAATTTGTTTGTATGCTACAATTCTACTAAAATGCTCAGAAAATAAACAAACAATTGCATGAAATGCAGGTGATATTTATTAAAATCATTAAAACATTTAACAGATGTAAGAATTGGAGTTGATGCATCTTCTTACAAGTCTCCCTGCCATCTGAGAAGACAAGAGTTCCCACTCCCTTCCATTTGAAAAGCTGTAAAAGAGCAAAAAGAGTGTTGGTTAGTTGTTAGCTACAAAATATGGACAAATGCCTTTGGGCTTCAACTGAGAAATTGTGTTACAGAATCCCAAATTGTGTAATTTTGGAAATGTGACCTCTATTCTCTACTCACCAGGAAAAGCTAGCTAACTTGTGAATATTTATTTTCTAGCCTTTAGCGCCTCACCACCAATTTTTTTTGCACAACCAAATTAAGTCAACCAACATTAGAGATATTTGAAAGCATTATACGTACTGTAACCTCCAACCTCGCTTTTTGTCACATTAACCTTGTGAAGAACTTTTGGCCTCGACATTACTGAACAAGAAATAAGAAAAAAACAGAAAACTTTGTGCATAACTATTCACTGAGTCAATACTTTGTAGAACCACTTATTGCAGCAGTTACCACTGTAAGTCCCTTGGGGGTATGCCTCTATATTTAGCCACTGCGATTTTTGCCATTCTTCAAGGCAAAACTGCTCCAGATCCTTCAAGTTGGTTGGGTTCCGCTGATGTACAGCAATCTTTAAGTCATACCAAAGATTCTCAATTGGATTGAGGTCAGGGATTTGACTAGGCCATTCCAAGACATTTAAATATTTCCCCTTAAACCACTCGAATGTTGGTTTAGCAGTATGCTTAGGGCCATTGTCCTGCTGAAAAGTGAACCCCTGTCCCAGACTCAAATCTCTGAACAAGACTGAAACAGGTTTCCCTCAAGAATTTCCCTGTATTTAGTGCCATCCATCATTCCTTCAATTCTGACCAGTTTCCCAGTCCATGTCGATGAAAAACATGGTGTTGGTGTTGTCGGGGTTATGAGAGGTTTTGGGTTTGCACCAGACATAGCGGTTTCCTTCATGGCCAAAAAGCTCAATTTAGTCTCATCTAACCAGAGTACCTTCTTTCATATGTTTGGGGAGTCTCCCACATGCCTTTCGGCGAACAGCAAACGTGTTTGCTTATTTCTCTCTTTAAGCAATGGCTTTTTTCTGGCCACTCTTCAATAAAGCCCAGCTCTGGCTTGAAGTGGTCCTATGTACAGATACTCCAATCTCCACTGTGGAGCTTTGCAGCTCCTTCAGGTTTATCTTTGGTCTCTTTGTTGCCTCTCTGATTAATGTCCTCCTTGCTTTGCCCCTGAGTTTTGGGGGGCAGCCCTCTCTTGGCAGGTTTGTTGTGGTGCCATATTCTTTCCATTTTTTAAAATAATGGATTTAATGGTGCTCCGTGGGATGTTCATAGTTTAACTTTGTCCCTGAACTGTTTGGAGAGCTCCTAGTTTTTCATGGTACCACTTGCTTGGTGGTGCCCCTTGCTCAGTGGTGTTGCAGACTCTGGGAACTTTCAGAACAGGTGTATATATACTGAGATCATGTGACATTAGATAGATTAGATAGATTGCACACAGGTGGACATTATTGAACTAATTATGTGACTTCTGATGGTAATTGTTTGCACCCGATTTTATTTACAGCTTCATAACAAAGGGGATGAATACATATGCATGCACCACTTTTCCATTTTTTAGAATTTTTTTTAAAACAAGTAATTTTTTTCATTTCACTTCACCAATTTGGATTGCTTTTTGTATGTCCATTACATGAAATCTAAATAAAAATCCATTTAAATTACAGGTTATAATGCAACAAAATAGGAAAAATGCCAAGTAGGGTGAATACTTTTGCAAGGCACTGTATATTGAGTCAACATCCCCCATTTAAGTGGCCAACTCCGAATGCAGCCAGTAAAGACTACTTGACATAATGTCATGAAGACTATTTGACAATTTTATTATCAAGCAGATACAACATGAGGCAAATGACATTTGTGTTGACATAATGTAATGTTATGACACTTTCTTGGCTGCCTTAGATTAGAATGTCATAACTGACGTAGTAGCTCAGCATATTTCTGGGAAGTCATGGTGGAAATGGTGTGACACAGCCTGCCAAGTGAGCTTAATTGGACAAATGAAGGTGAGAACTTCCAGTGTAGTGTCTCCTGAACTCAGCACTTAGCTCAGAAAGTGTCACTTGACTCAGGTGTTAGCTGCTGGAATAAGTTTAGAAATTTCTAGGGCAGGGTTACATAAGGGCTTATAGGTATCATGCTACCTTATTAGTCGTTATGTGAAGTATTACCAAATGCATCTAAAGCATTTGTGTAAATTACTTCCCCATTATTAATCTGTCTTCATACTGACAGCTTTGTATAGAGAGAAATTGGATTGATAATAAAATTCTGATTTAATTCTTACTTTTGAAGCTACATCTTTAATATTAGATTTCTAGATATTTTAAACAAGCCAGTAAAATTCAGAAGACAATGTCCTCTCTATCTGCTCATACAGTTTTTGGATTGTAACCTGAAACCGTATGGTGCTAATAGTTTTCTAGGCTTATGAGCTATGCTATTGACTGAATATTACAACACACAAACACACACACACACACACACACACACACACACAAAATGCCAAGCCCTGACAAATGACTCCCCATATCCAATTCACATTTTCTCCAAAATAGATTTATAAAGAGAGAAATTGGACTTTCATTTCAAGCCCTAGTCATTTTGAAGGGATTTATTCCATGGAGGTCAGCAAAACAATTAAGGAAGGTGTAATAGGAGTGTTAGAAGTAGAGGAGAGAATGTTAAATTTGATGGTGCATGAGCACTGCGTGACGGATGGAGCGTTAAACTGGTGTGACATGGGTTGGTAGTGTGTGGGTGTGAAATAATGCGTGGGTATGAAATCTCTATTTCTTGCATGAAAATGAGCAGCTCTGTCTCTGCTATGAAAGGCTTTGTAGATACATGCTGTTTTTGTTCCTTTGTCTCGAAGGACTGAGGTGCATGAAACATAAATCTGGTCTCTAAAATGGTAAATCATATCATCTTATTTGATGCATTCAATAATTTTTTTTTATTCCTTTTGGATTTATCTTTTAATTGAATACCCTGTCACTTTCCGTTGTACTTTGGAATGGGTTTTGTTGATGTCGATCTTTCCCCGCTGTCTTTGTAATTGCATTTTTGATTTTGGGTACTCGTTCACATGTAGGTCAGAATGTCCGGTACTTTTAGAACAATGGGTAGACCTATAACCCGGAATTGTTCTTCTGGTCTTTTATGTAGAACCCTTCAAAAAGGCTTCTTAGATGAACCCCTTCAGGAAGCCTAAAACACTACCCATAGAATGCATCAACCTGCCACCTTTTGAGAATAGAAAATGTGGATTGAAAAAGCAGGTAGCATTTTATTTCTTTGGTGTCAAATGTAACACTATGTAACCCTAAAGCAAATGGCAATAAAACAGAGAGACGAACAGAGAAATACAATGGTATATAAATAAGAAGTAAATGTTTAATTGAAATGAACATCTAATAGGAGTTTAATATATTGCTAATCTATTGCTGCATGAATAGTATTAGTCATCATTAATACATTACCCACCCACTACACACACTTACCCAAACACAAGCAAAGAGAAAGCCTGAAAAACTGTGTAAGGGACTGAGAAAAATAAAGGAATTGCAATATTTTTAGAAGCTAGCACTCCTTATTGTCAATCAAACTGCTTGTAATGCCTGGCATTTGTACCTCGTAATTCCACATTCTCTCAGTGCGATTATCATGACATAAAAAATTAAAAATGGACAAAAAAGCGAGTACTGGAAGAAAGAATAAAGGAGAAGAAAAAAAAAACAAAGAGAATGGCTGAGGGTTGAGTCTGGGCTTGTGCACTTGTCATGTTGTGTTAACATGCACAGCGATTGCAGTGACAAGACTGAGACACGGCTGGAGATCCCGTTTCACTAAAGGCCATGATTAATTCACGTCAGTCTCTCTATGTGTTTGTCCCAGTCAGGAAATGACTCATATTTAGAGGGTCTCGGAAGCACAAAAGTAAACAAGATGTGTTGTTTAATGCAGACACAAAGATGTAAATCTATTGTGATTAAAAAGTTATGATTTTGTACCAAGCTTTCAAAATACTTGCTGCTTAAATATTTATCTAATCCACTAATTTATTGGTCAGTACATCTCAAGTGGTCCACAAATTTTAAAGTTGTCAATATCAAATGTAGTAACATTTTAGACCTCATTGACAAGCATAAGCTGTTGTATGTCAATCATAAACATAATTACTGTAAAATACTGTTCATTTTTATTATTTGTTATGCTTATATTACATCTGTTTATTTCTCAAAATGCATGAATAAAGTAGGGCTTTCCCCAGACTTCTACTAGCCCTAGATCTTAACAAGTTTGATCTCTAACTCACAATTGTTATAGTAAGAATGCTACTATAGAGGACTTATAGCTGTGAAAATTTCAGGTTTGTATCTGGTCCCCCACCAGAGATATTCAACCTGAAAATGAGGGAAAATTTTCAAAAATGGTACTTTCTCACCCCCCATAAAAATAAATAAATAAGCAAAGTCTCAAACCTGAAATGTTCTGCATGCACGCCATACTTACCTAGGTACAAGAATGTGCAAAATGTTTATGTATGTACAGTACTCTGCAGAAGTCTTAGGTACATGCAAAGAAATGCTGTAGAAAATAATGTTTAATAATGTTTAATAAATTAAATGTTTCTCCATTAAAATTAAATGTAAACAAATAATAAATGAAACAAGGGCAATATTTGGTTTGACACCCCTTTGCTTTAAAAAAAAAAAAAGTAGTCTCAGTTCGAATTAGTGCAGTTTTATAAGGAAATGAGCTGTAAGTTTTATTGAGCAACTTGCAGAACCAGCCACGATTCTTCTGGAGACTTTGACTGTCATACTTGCTTCTTCTTTTTGCAGCAAAATCAATCAGCCTTCATTATGTATTTTTTGTATGAAAAGTGTCTCTTACAACTTAATATACTGCTTTCTTTACTGACATACAAACATTTTTCTGTAACATCTAATTTTATGCTAGAAAACTAATGTTTGGGAATCTAAAATGTTTTTGTACTGACTCGACAATGTGGAAGTCATAAAATAAAAATCTAAAACAAAGTATGTATTAAAAAAATAGGGTGCCTAAGACTTTTGCACAGTACTGTATATACCTTATACTGTACTCTAGAGATGAGATTTTGTTCCAAGGAGCTAGGACCATCCTGAGCCGAGATATTGAGCTATATGTTTCCGTAAACAGCTGTATAACCAAAAATTGTTGTGTGCCATGACACAAAGATGGCAGTCGTAGTGAAAGTGAAAAACAAAGAAGCAAAAAAAAAAACAAAACAAAACGGTTGTTTTGCAGTGCCAATGCTTCAAGGTAATCACTCAGAAAAATAGGAAAATTTAAAAATGGTCAAGCAGTCTCCATTGGACCACTTGAGATGGAATGAACCTTATATAGTATGTTTCATATATTAAAATGATCAATAAAAAAAAAAACCTACACTTTAGCAGATGTTGAATATTCACCTGTCCTTGCATCTTTCACAATATGGTTTACAATGAATGTTTGTTCAGATATACAGTATAATGCTGGCTATATCGAATTATGGATCATCTCTTTCTGGGGTTTTATTGGAGTGGACAGAGGCATGACTGTGGAATTAGATTTAGAGCAGACATTGAACTGCATGGCTTAATTAGAGCTTTTGCGCTCTCGCTCTCTCTCGCTCTCTCTCTCTCTTTCTCTCATTACTGCGACTCACATACACTTATCAACTCGACACTCACTTACTGGAGATATTACTATTATCATTACTATCCTCATTATCTCTTTCCCTGTCTTTCCATGTCTATCTCTCGCTCTCCATCACTCACTCCCATTTTCTCACTCCCTTTCTTTGCCCATGCAGTCTTTTCCTCATAATTACTTGTCACACATGTTTATCGGCTAGCCAGTCTTTTGTAGAGGATATTACTATTGTCATTACCATATTCACTGTCTTTCTCACCCTATTGCGTCCTCCTTTCTCGCTGTGTGTCTCCTTCACTCAGTGTCTCCTGCTGCCTGCTGTCCCACATGCACTCATACACACATAGTCTGGCTCTCATAATAGCCTGTCACATTTATCTACCAGTCCTGTCTTACAGATATTAGTATAATCATTACCATTCACTCTTCCCCCTACTCCTTTCCACCATAAGGTGAACTCATGGTTTCTTTCCTCTCATCTCCATTTTCTTTCTCCACACCTTTAGTATTCCCACTTTCTCTGCTTCTCAAACTTGGCAATAGTTTTGCAAAGTGCATAATAATCTGCCCAAATCTGTACAGCCAGCAGATATTGCAATGCTCAGTGTTGAAACAATGAAGGCAGTACCACTCGATGCTCACGTCTGGGGCAGTTGGGAGAATTTGTCATGCAAAACCAGCTACTTTGGAAACAAACCAATTAATTATTTACAGGCTTCAGCAGAGCAAGAGAAACTTAATTTGCTGTTATCATAAGAGGCCTGTGCTTTCTGCACACATCAAGCAAGGGACTCCTATCTCTCTTAAGAAAAGCCTGGTCTCTGCACAATAACAGAGAAGGATGAACGTGCTAACTGAGGGCCATCGTTAATGAAATCCGGCAGGGTGTTCTAAAAGAAATAATGAAATGCTGCTTTGCTTCACATGGCCAGTAGTGATGCATGGTTACTGCCATGACAAATAATCAGCCATGGTTTATGTGACGGACTCTTCATTAGTTATGTGTATTTTTTATTCATAAGTTCTAATTTATAAGGAGTATATTTATTATACACTCCTTATACCATTCTTGAAGGTGTTGATTAATCTTCTATAACAGCAGCTCTGACAGTATTGCCAGTTGTAATTCAAATTATATTAATATGCTTGTATATTAATGTGTTGTCTTTTCTATACTAGATTCATGGGGCCTTCTATGAGAGTTAGTACACATAAAGAAAACATACAGTATATTTGTTCGAGGTTTGTAATAGTCGGTAGGTTTTCTTCCTTGGTAAAAAGAAGTTTCCAGTTTTCCAGACAAAGTTCTTTGCACTTTCTGTTTTCTCATTTTTTGTCTTATTAACCAAGATGCTGGTGAGGGGGAAAATTGTTTATAGCTAATATAATATAAATGATAATAGTAACTAAGTGTGTTCTCACATTAGTAACATACATCTGTAACATAACGTGCCCAGGCCCACTTGGAGGGGACTCAGGCACGGTGCGCATCTAGTGTGATCACTAACTATGGCCGAGCACAGAACTCGAAACAAGATGATGCGACTGTCAGCTGCCTCCATAAAAATCTTTGGATATGTGTAGCACGATTAGTGAAAATCGCTGTGCTGTATAAGTGAGAAATCTATTATGCAGTCTATTAGACATGTGAGAGGGTGTGTCACCGTGCCCCAAATAATAATAAACTTTATTTTATATGGCACCTTTATAAGTAACTTCTGAAGGTGCTTTAAATAAAAAAACACAATCATGTATAGATACAAACAATAAAAAATAAGCATACATACCAACAGTTAAACAAGAATTCAAAAGTCAAGTAAAAGCTAACCTAAAAATGCATGTTTTAAGATAAGTAACGTTACGATGATGGACTCCATTATGTTGCACTAGAACACTTTTCTTTCCTGTTCTCAAAACAAAAAGCAGCATTGTAATGATTTAAGCATGCTCAGGCCTGGAATGTTAAGTGCAATGTGAGTCCAGGCCAGCGGGGTAGTGGGGAAGGGGGACAATTGTGCTTGGGAATGTTCCAAAGCAACCGGGCCTAGTGTGAGTACGCCTTAACTTGCCTTGCAGATGTTCAACCACATTAAATAGAATGATACATGGTCAAAAAAACACAATACCACAGAATTGATTAATATTTTCCTATAACAGTGGTGTTTTTATCCCATATACAATTTCATTTTAAAGTCATGATTTCATTATGAAAACAATGCACCATAAACATTTTTTAAAATTCCTTTCAGCCACATCTGTATTCATACTTGTCTTATTTATTAGTGGGACAGTGGTGGCTTGGTGGTTAAGGCTCTGGGTTACTGATTGGAAGGCCAGGGGTTCAAGCCCCAGCACTGCCAGGCCTTGAACAAGGCCCTTAACCCTCTCTGCTCCAGGGGTGCTGTATCATGGCTGACCCTGTGCACTGACCCCAGCTTCCTAATTTCCTAATAGGTTGGGGTATGTGAAAAGAATTTCACTTTGCATATGTATATGTGATCAATAAAGACTCATTATCATTCCTCCTTCCCTCTGACAAATATCATGACTAATCAGTACTTTCTTGTTTTCCCCTTTTTTAAAACAGCAGAATAAGTCATCTGCAACATTGTACGTGTAGGATTAGGAGGTAAATACCTCGTATTAGATTCATTTGTAATTCGACAAGCTCAATACACAATAACAGAGAGGTATGAATGCGCTATGTACAGGCAATAATTAATGAAATCCAGCAGGGTGTTCAAAAAGAAATAATAAAAAGCTGCTTTGCTGTTACACCAACACAATCAGCTACGGTGTATGTGACAGACTCTTAAGCTTTTTAATTAAAAAGGTGAAAATACACACTCATACACACCATAGCATCACCCACCACTTTGAAGTCTCGTTCCCTTCAAGGGTTTGAGAGCAAAAGCTGAATATGAGATGATGGAACAGAATTTCAGCTTTAATTTTCTGCTATTTACATCTAGATGTGTTAAACAACTAGCACATGGCAACATGGTACCTTTAGTCTTAAAGTAAATTAAAATAAATAATTAAAGTCTGTCACATACCATCCCCTTCAAAAGTTATGGAATAGCAAGGCCAATTCTTTTGTTTCTGCTATACAATGAAGACATTTGGATTTGAGATAAAAAAAATTTAAAAAAAAAAAATCTATATGAGACAGTAGATCAGAATTTCAGGTTTCGTTTCATGATATTTACATATAGATGTGTTAAATAAGTTAGAACACGGCACCTTTGGTAGCAGACAAACCAAATATTTGGTGGACAAAAGCATTGGAACGGATAGCCTTAAAGTAAATACGATACTAATAACTAAGACTGACCCAAGGAATATACCATGATGGGAGTACACCTTTGTGCATTACTGTACACCATGCACACACACATTTACAACTAGGGGTAGTAAAACTAGGGGTTATACCTAGGGGTTTTGGGCATTGGAGGAATCTAGAAACATAGGGAGAACAAAGACAGAAACTCCACACAGACAGTAACCCCAGCTCAGGATTGAACCTGCTGAGGATGGCCCCACATGGACAGCCTAAAGATCAATGAGATTACTGTGAATGGTACCACTAAAAACCATGAAGATGGTTTTGGACGGCAGTTGATATGAACAGTCTTGCTACAATGGCTTAGGACTACAATTGCTATTATAGCTTTAGGACTGCTATTGCCATGAACTGTTTGGCACTCAGGTCTCCATCAGTCAACAAAATAGACTTCATGTAAAAACTACAATGAATTTCCTGGTTACACAATTGCTCTTTCTGACCATGTAGTACATAGAATTGTAAAAAAGATTTATTTATAACGCACTGTCTGGTGTCACCCAGTTAAGGATAGGTTCCCTTTTGAATCTGGTTCCTCTCAAGGTTTCTTCCCTCTGTTGTCTCAGGGAGTTTTTCCTTGCCACTTTTGCCTCTGGCTTGCTCATAAGAGATAAATTTATCAATTTTAAATTTATATCCTGAATCAATATATATCTGTAAAGCTGCTTTGTGACAGTGTCCACTGTTAAAAGTGCTATACAAATACAACTGATTTGAATTGAACCTGAGGGCCCTGGTGCTTTGAGACAGCAATACAACCCACTGTGCCACCATGCCTGAACTAGCACTTTGCAGTACTTTTTTTTTTTTTTAGAAAAAAAAACAAGACACACAAACCCATAAAAGTTTTATTTAGAACCCTGCAAGTGATTGTTTTCCTATCCCATTCTGTAAGAGAGGCGTGTTTCTTGAGATGTTTTAACTTAAGCTTAGGAACGATAAATCCATATGTCAAATGTTATCAATCTACATTTTTTGCCGACTAGAATAAAATCTGACAGATGAGAAGTGTCAGTTGAAGCAGTACACATCCATCAAAGAGAGGTAGTAATACTCTGCGATTTTTTTTACTCTGTGAGTTTCACTGTATGATCTGCCATCTGCAATTCTTCTAATCTCTCAGATGCTGTCTTATCTCATTGCAACCCGATCTCAAGAAAAACTTGTGCCAATTTGGAGGAATGAGGGTGATGAGGTTGAACTCTGTATGATATCATACAAACAAAGCTGTAAGAAAAAAAAACAGCCCTGGTTCAAACCTTGACCTTTATAAGATTTCATACAAAACAAGTTGTGAGCATAAAACCACATTGCTGTGTGGTTGTAGGACAGGACATCTGTACAGCCAACTTCATCAAAAACCTTCTGTTCATTTGATCAGAACTGCAATGCATTTATGATCAGAGTGTTCAAATGATCTAGAGAAGGGGGTGAGGAGGCCATTGTGTAAGATACTATAAAGAGACTGAAAGGAGCATTGCACTGAAGAAGCACTGGCCTGGTTTTATAGCTGTGACTATTATTTCCATGCTGGCTGTAATTGTAGAACTGTGTCTTTTTTTCATCTGTGTGTGTGTGTGTGTGTGTGTGTGTGTGTGTGTGTGTGTGTGTGTGTGTAGGAAGCTGTTCAATCAGAAAGAACAGAGAGACTGAGTGTCTAATCGACTTTCCCCTGCTTTCTGCCTTCATCAGCTTTTCCATGTCTGCCAGCAATATAGACAAATTAGCTTTAAGGCAATCAAAAGACAATTCAATTTATCACTTCCCTGCTCCCAACATCCAGTTTCCCTGCCTGGCAATAAAACTATAAGAAAGAAAGCAGCAGTAGCAATACGTGCTACAATTTCAGTAGTAATATTGTATCATTGTGTTGCTGAAGAAGGCCTGACCCGTAGTAACTGTGTGCGTGGGTACTGGTGTGCAATCCACTTCATATTCCCTTCCTTTTGACAAAAAAGCCAAAACTCCAATTAAATATGACTTCATAGTAAATAATCAGGAATCAGCGCTTGGATAACTACTTTATTTCAGTGATTTACCATAAACTCATTTCATCTCACACAAATGAGGAGATACGATTCAGAGGAGTTTCATTTCATGGCAAGTCATTCTGATTATTTCTTTTTATGCGAGGGAACCAAGAGGGTATTCAGTATACTAGAGCTTTATCATTAGGTATTTCAGCATCTTTTTAATTGGAAGTTTTTCTTGTCTTTTTTTCTTCATTATGTCTGGGGTGTGAAAAGGAGCAGCCAGCAGCTTTCAGTTCAGAGTCTAGACTTACACACCACCGCAGCTTTGATGCAAGCCTTTTTTACCATTCTGCTGGTGAGAGCTGTATAGTGCTGTATGATGGAGCTTGTAACGATTTCCAAACAATGTTAGGCTTCTTATACCTCTCATCCAGGACTTTGGCAGAAAGTTTTTCACTAACAAAGCTTCTTCCTTTGTCCTAACATAGCCTTGAGGTCCAAGAGCACTGCCCTTGTAAGGAGAAAAAAAAAGGTGACAGCCTTTATTTCAATCTATTTCAGTAACAAAGCACATATGAAAAGCACCTTACAGTAGGTTCAGCCAACTCCAACTGAACCCTGAGTCTCTGAAACTTTTACAATACTGTGCCTTGCATAAGTATTCAGCCTCTGTTAACTCTTCTACATTCTGTAGTGTTACGAGTTGGAATCGCAATGGACTTAGTTGGTATTTGTACCATTTGTCTAACATTTGAGGGTGCAAAATATTTCCTGTATTGTGACTCATTGAAACAAAAAACATATTTGATGGCTGAATAATTATTCACAATCCTTAGTTGAACCACATGTGTCTACAAAATTGCTCAAGCTATGTCAAATTGTATGGAAACCATTGGTGAGCAGGAATTTTCACACATCAGAATATAGTCAGAGTATGGTCATCAGAGACCTTGTGATACTTCAGTTGCATACACATTGAATCCATTAATCGAATCATGTGACTTCTGATGGCAACTAGTTCCACCACAATTAACTGAGTGGTTTCAAAGGGGCAAATACTTATGCAATCACAATGTTTATTATTTTTTTAATATATAAATGAGCTTGCCAACTATATTTATTTTCCCCTGCACTTCAGTTTTATGGGATATTATATACAGTATATACTGTAGATTCATGAGATCCCAATTAAGTTTGTTTCAGTTCCAGGTTGTAACTCTACAAAAGTTCAGTGGAGGTGAGTACTTAGCAAGGCACTGTATTTATATATTAAGCAGTATGTAATGCCCATATGTAATATATTTCTTGTATTGTTGCTTGTATATTATGCTTCCTCTTCATCATGCTCTTGTTTCCATACTATGGTTTGTATAACTTCCAGCAGACTGTCTGCTGTCCATACTTTTTTGTTGCAATTCACAACTGTTCATGAAATTAGTCTTTTCTTGAACTTTTCTTTATCTTTTTCTTTTCTTTTTTTCCTTGACTAGTTGCTGTACTTGAATCAGGTTCTCATATAAATCTGTGATTTATTGAATAGATGTACTATAGAGATGTTTTTGATTACATTCATTTGTTATATGAATCATTCTAAAGGAAAATGGAAAAATGGCCCTAACTATAGAATGAGTGACGCGTCTTTTTCTTCTCTGGCAGATAGCCAAGGACATAGCTATCAAAAAATATTAGTGCTTGTGTGCACTATGTGTGCAGTGCATTGAGCCAATCCTATTGAAGGTTATGGACTCGGTTGACTGTCTGGTGGCTTGGCGCTTGTTCGGAATTTTTTCCCTCAGTTCAGCCCGTAGTCTTGTCCTTGAGACATGTCTAGCAAAGCTTATTAGTTTCTGAACTGTTTGTAAGATACTGCATTTCTTCAAAAAAATAAACTTTTCAAATACAGATAATAAGATGATGACAACAACAGGGTATTTATCTTCAAGGAAGTGGAGAACATACATACAATTGGGGTTGGTTTAGAAGACGAACATGTCTATGTTCGAAAATGTGCGAATTAAATTTTTTTTGTAGAAAGAAATTCAAATGAGCATCTCTGTCTTGAATATTATCACATTATCAAGCATATTAAATTATTCTCACATTTTGTCTGTCCTGGATGAAGTTTCATCATCTGAAGTGAAATCTTGGCATGACCGAAGTTTATCTATTGGCAAAGAACTTCCATACAAGCTACTCCCTCACAGTTTATCCAGGAGCTAAAAATCATGGTGTAAATCTAGATGACAATTTCAACTTCTCCAATCACATCACCCTCTAGATCATGCAGATTTCTACTTCACAGCATCATAGGAGAATTATGTATTCTTACTACAGAAAGCACTGAAATGATCATACAAGCTCTAGTCATTTCTAGATTTATCCAACTAGGCAACTATGCAACTAGGCAACTTGCTGGGCTTTTCTTACTCTTCTACTGGCTTCCTGTTCCAGCAAGAACCTTGCATGTCATTGTCTTGAGTGTAGACTCTTCATAAGGTGCCACTGCTTCAGTGTCCTGGCTCCTCATGGGTGATTTATGCTTCATTCCTTTTACAATTATCTGGGATCAGAGTTCTCTGATTTCTTATTATATTATTAATCTCTGCACTTGCAATACATTCTGTATTAATTTTACTTTGTGTTACTTTCTTGTAACAAAAGATCACTACATTATTCAGAATGAACAGATAATGTGTTTTAAACAGTACAAATACAGCTAAAAATAGAAGATGTAATGTTTGTCAAAAAGTTTCACATGGCATCTGGTTGAGCCTAGAGGTATGCATCAGGTTTGGGATTCGGCAGGATGCGAAAAGTAGCGAGAGCAGTCAGATATAATGGTTTATAATAAATGTGCAGCACTTCCCAATACATTTACAGCAACCTTAGTGACTGCCTGCCTGGACAGTGTTGTGGAACCTTAAAAAAGTTACAAAAAATCTGTCCTGCACAAATGTCTAATTGAGACAATCAATTATGAACCAATTATATACCAATTATTAACTTTTAAATAAGTATAGATGAGTGATGTAACTCAGTTTGAACTGTCAAACCCAGAATTCACAGACCATGTTGACAGTTCTGGCATAGTGGTATTTTCTGCCATTTTCTGTACCGCTTATCCTACACAGGGTCACGGGTAGCCTGGAACCCATCCCAGGGGACTTGGGGCACGAGGCGGGGGACACCCTGGATGGGATACCAACTCATTGCAGAGTACGATCGCACACACACTCGCACACCCATTCACACACTACAGACAATCTGGAAATGCCAATCAGCCTACAATGCATGTCTTTGGACTCGGGGCGGAAACCAGAGTACCTGGAGGAAACCCCTAAAGAACGGGAAGAACATGCAAACTCCACGCACACGGGGTGGAGGCAGGAATCAAACCCCCATCCTTGGAGGCGTAAGGCAAACGTGCTAACCACTAAGTTACCGTGTCCCATGGTAGGGTTCATATTTAGTAAAAACAAACAAACAAACAAAAACCATCTTTCAGTTTAGACCACACCCACATCAAGTTGAAATATGAGTGCAGATAAACAGTAGACACCATCATATCCTTGTTTTCCTCATTGACTTTATTGTTGTATGGATTGGACACTTGTATGAATCTTCTCTATTCTTTCAGGCTTTGCATCCTTACAAATCTGTCAATCTACCAATAACTAAATGTATTAGGTTGCATTTCAAATGTTAAACACATTTAATGTGTTTAAATGGGACCTATTATGCAAAAAAAAAAAAAAAAATCACTTTTAAATGGTGTTTGAACATAAATCTGTGTCGGCAGTGTGTGTATACAACCACCCTACAATGGTAAAAATCCACCCACTCCTTTTTTTATATTCCCCATAATTCATAAACAGTGTCTCAAAATGAGCCATTTTCATTTTCACCCTAAATAGATGTCACATTGGAATAAGCTCCGCCCAGGGACTCTGCCCTATTAGCATAGCTCCTCCCCTGAGTGAGCTGCACATAGTCCGCCATGTTCTCCGCGCTGGATAGTGATATAGTGATATAGTGATAAGAAGAATGTCTCAGCTTCGTAAGCTTTGTAAGTGTTCTGTTAGAATCGCTGTAAAAATGAACATAAGAGTCTTCATGTACTCCCGGCATCAGAGCCACTCAAGACGCAGTGGAGAAGTTTTATTTTTGAAGGAAATGTGCCCAAAAAAAAAATCTAAAATCATTTTACACCAGACTGCTTTGTGAACGAGGGTCAATTTGCAAGGATTTGCTTAAAAACTTGATTCTCAAGCATGGATCAGTACCAACTGTTCATGATCCAGCTTCATATCCAGAAGTTGTATCGCACTTTATATTTTTTAAATGTTTGCAAATCACCTTTCCGAATGAGCTTGTTAGCAAATTCCATGGCTAATGTTACCATTGTCTCTGATTGTATTCACGGAAACCAGAGCTATGTCGTCATTTTTTTTTAACCCGAAAACGCCTTTATTATGCACAATACAATAAGGTGATTGTCTTTTTGAAAACTGTAGGTTTTGTGTGAATCATTTTACTCCAGACTGCTTTGGGAATGAGCCTGTTAACAGATAACACGGCTAATGTAGTATCCAAAGCACAAGCTGTTCTATTCTGGAAAGGGGGCAGGGAGAAGCAGCTCATTTGCATTTAAAGAGACACACACCAAAAACAGCGTTTTTTTGCTTCTAGCAAAAAAGAGGCATTTTCAACATGCTATAATAAATGATCTGAGGGGTATGTTGAGCTGAAACTTCAGACACATTCTGGGGACACCCGAGACTTATATTACATCTTGTAAAAAGGCTTAAAATAGGTCTCCTTTAAGTAACTGTTAAATTCAACTCTTTCTCTCCTGAGCTGTATTCATCCGTTTCTTAATTTCCCTAATTAGCCCTGTCACTCTCTATATAAGACTCCTAGCAGCCTCATGTTCATTCCTCATGTTCCATGTCTTCATTCACCATTATTTTTATGTAAAACAAGTGCCTTGTTTCTTCTTTATTTGATTAGTAAGTAAAGCACTGAAATGGAAACTGCATCCAACATGTTAAATGCTCTTGTTTTACACTGCAGTTTAATTTGCACACAGTCTTCCCCAGCCTTTAATCCTGCAAGCTAAACAGATCTCAGTGAATTCTTTCTACATATTAAAAGTGATTTCAAAATATCATGGTTTAGGATTACCACTTATGTGATTCTTCTGTAATATTTCGTAATAGAGTAATTACTTTTATGGTTCCTTTAGAGAGATTAGTAGAACAGAGAGAAAGTGTAGCAGACCACCACAAATCCTCTTACAATGTCTGTGGTGTTTCGTTCAAATTCTAATTGGTTAAAGCTGATCTAACTAATATTGTCAAGACATTGGTCAACTGCATTAGAGAATAAGGTGTGTTAGATGTGCGGTATAACTGAACTCAATGGGAAGGTTGATTTGTCAGTGGAGGGTTAGCAACCATTAATGTAGAGGCCTGAAGTAGTACAAAGTTTTTTGATGAACATGATCATTCAGAAGTAAATCCTTTATAAACTGGGCAAGAGCTTGGGAAATGGTGTTTAAAACGGCATGATGCTTGTTCTGAGAGATTACAATGTCTGAGTGTATAGACGGTGTCTTCCTTTTTATTTTCATCTATTTTCTTGGTGATATATGAGCAACAGATGAACTCTCTCTGTATTAGTTTTGAAATTTTATAAGCATAATTTCCCAGTAGAGGTGAAAATTTTAATGGCATCATCCACAAATCCATGAAAAAATATTCACAAATACACACACACACACACACACACACACACACAGTGCCCTCCACTAATATTGGCACCCTTGGTGAATATGAGAAAAGAAGGCTGTGAAAAATTGTCTTTATTGTTTAACTTTTTCATCTTTTGTTCAAAACAATTCACAAAAATTCTCTGCTCTCAGGGATAAATGAATATCTGCCTTGTTAAATATAGGTGTGCAACAATTATTGTCATCCTTTTAGTCAATACTTTGTGCTACCTCCCTTTGCCAAGATAACAGCTCTGAGTCTTCTCCTATAATGCCTGATGAGGTTGGAAAATACATGGCAAGGGATCTGAGACCATTCCTCCAAACAGAATCTCTCCAGATCCTTCAAATTTCGAGATCCACGCTGGTGGGCTCTCCTCTTCAGTTCACCCAACAGCTTTTCTATGGGTTTCAAGTCAGGAGTCTGGGATGGCCATGGCAGGACCTTGATTTTATGTTCAGTAAACCATTTTTGTGTTGATTTTGATGTATGTTTTGGAATATTTGTCCTGTTGGGTAATCCAACCACAGCCCATTTGAAGCTTTCTGGCAGTCAGGTTTTCTGGCAGTCAGGTTTTCATTTAATATCTGTGGGGATGGTTGCCAGAGCCATACCACCCTGCAGTTCTCACCTGGTTTTCCACTGAAGCTAAGTAGGGTTGAGCCTGGCCAGTACCTGGGAGGGAGACCTCCTGGGGAAAATTAAGGTTGGTGTTGGAAGTGGTATTAGGGAGGCCAGGGGGTGCTCAATGTGCAGGTCCCAATAGGAATATATTTCAAATATATTTTTCTCATATTAATTCATAGTGGTGCCAATAATTGTGGCATACATATATTTAACAAAACTGTGTTGTTTGCGCTTTTGTTTGATGTCCATGAGAGCAGAGTATATTTGTGAATTTTTAAAACAAAAGATCAAAAGGTTACACACACATACACACACACACATACACACACACACAAGTATATACATATAAATTTGTGCGAAATGTGTCTGTACTATTTCTAAGAAATAGTATCATACGAAGAGCCATGTACAAGAAGGACTCATTTTAGTGCCTGTACTGCCTGATATCCTTAATTTAGTCAAAAATATTTGAAGTTTTTAATTTATTATTAGAGATGACAATGTATAAACCTTCATGTTCATAGAAAGAGGTAAAGGTCTCTATTTTAATACAGTGTAACAATCTCACTCATTATATTTCTGACTCAGACACATACTGTCCCTCTGCAGTGTTCTGTTTTCTCTGATGTCTGAAACAAGGCTTTGCCCTTAAAGAGCAAGATTAAAAAAACGAAAAGAAAGAAAAGAATTTCATTCACTCCCGTTGAATGTGAAATTTAAATAACCACATTGTTGAGTCTCTTTTCAGTACTCGAAATCAAACACTTCACCTGTAGCCACTGCTAAAGTGGCTCTATGGTAAAAAGGATAAAACAGACAATAGAAAATTAACTAGATGTCTAGGAATGAATTGTTCAGTGTGAGATACAGTGGTGCTTGACAGTTTGTGAACCTTTTAGAATTTTCTATATATCTGCATAAATATAAATATCATCATAAATATAAGACGACATCAGATTTTCACGAGTCCTAAACATAGACTAAGAGAACCCAATTAAACAATTGAGACAAAAATATTATACTTGGTCATTTGTTTATTGAGGAAAATTATCCAATATTACATATCTGTGAGTAGAAAATGGATGTGAACCTCTAGGATTAGCAGTTTAATTTGAAGGTGAAATTAGAGTCAAGTGTTTTCAATCAATGGGTTGACAATCAGGTGTTAGTGAGAGCCCTTTATTATTTAAAAAGAAGGGATATATCAAAGTCTGATCTTCACAACACATGTTTGTGGAAGTGTTTCATGGCATGAACAAATGAGATTTGAGTTGTTGAAGCTCATGGGGCTGGAAAAAGAGTTTAGATTCCACCAATCCACAGTCAGACAGATATCAGGAAATTTAAGACCACTGTTACCCTCCTCAGGAGTGGTTGACCAACAAAGATCACTCCAAGAGCAAGAAGTATAATAGTCTGCAAAGTCACAAAGTAGGCAGGGTAACTTCTAAGCAACTAAAGGCCCCTCTCACACTGGCTAATGTTAGTGTTCATGAGTCATTAGGAGAACACTGAACAACAATGGTGTTCATGGCAGGTTCCCAATGAGAAAGCCACTGCTCTTCAAAAAGAACAATGCTACATGTCTGCAATTTGCTAAGGACCACCTGGACAAGTACTGAGTTTTGTACTTAAGAATGGGCCAAAATTCCTCCAAGCCGATGTGCAGGACTGAGCAACAGTTACCAGAAACATTTAGTTGCGGTTATTGCTGCACAAGGGGGTCACACCACATACTGAAAGCAAAGCTTCACATACCTTTGCAACTCACAGATATGTAATATTGGATCATTTTCATCAGTAAATAAATTACCCAGTATAATATTTTTGTCCCACTTAGCGTTCTGACAGCCTGCTGGCTGCAATGTTATTAGGAGAACTTTGCCATTTATACAGCTGTATGTAGTACATAGGTATTCATGCAATATACCATTGGAAAGGTAAGAATCTTTTGATTTGAGTCATATAAACCGTTCAAAGATACAATCACAACAGCATCTACAATCAAAGTCTCTGTCAGACCACCAACATACAAGCAAACACACATGAAATGGAGGCAACTCACCCTTGAAGCTTCATAGTAATCCACTGATCCATAACATCCCAAAAAGACAGTCTTGTTACACTGGCAAAGGTCCAACCAATCCAATTATGTAAAAATATTTAGTCCAAAACAAATTTTACATCAGTAAATCCCCACAGACTGCTTCTGAGTCATTCCAAATTATCTTGGAAGATCAAGTTTTCACCTTATCTAGATCCCCTATGTCTTGCTTCACGGGTGAGTTTCACCACTTCAACTTAAAAGTCCCTCTGTAAAGCTGTGTAACCAGTGGCATGAAAGTGCAAAAATGGTGCACAAAAGGTTTCAATTATGAATATACATATGACTATACATTATGTAGATTGCTGGATATGTGATATGATAATTATAAGAAAATCTAGAGTAAATGGTCTGCACTTATAGTAGCAGCCTTTTTATCCTACGTATGTGTACATGGTTACCAAGGGCCCTTTGGAGTATCCAAAAGGTTTTGGTAAACATTTTTTTTGATAAAAACACATGGACATGCCCTTAGAAAAACATGTG